>NW_003852411.1:941993-947524 GCF_000181295.1 Otolemur garnettii
AAAAAAAAAGCAATCACATATGAAGAAAAGATAATATTATCATGGAAACATAGAAGAAATAATAGAGAATAGAAATAGATCCATGTAAAATTCAAATAATAAAGCATTCAAATATAGGTCTTAAAATGTCATGCTTAATCATTTTAGAAATATAAAAGACAGAATTGTAATCCTGTCTAAGGAATGGAAACCAAATCAATTCGAAGGAGAAACCAAAAAATATAAAAATTCAATTTAAGGGCTTACTGTACAGATTTAAACATCAACTAGATACAGCTGAATAAACTTATTATATTGGCAAATCAGTTGAAGCATAATCAGAACAAATCAGAATAAAGACACAGACAAAAATTGAGATGGTCCAAGTGATACACTGCAATCATTTCAGAAAGGACTGTCTAATAACCAAACAGAGAAGAAAGAAAGTGGGACAAGTATTTTCTTTTGGACTATTGAGAATGATATTGATTCTTTGATTTGACTCTCAACTTGGCTGTTATTGGTGTATAGGAATTCCATTGATTTGTGTATACTGATTTGCAACCTCAGGCTTTGCTGAATTTATTCAACAAATACAGGAGTTTCTTGGTCAAGTCTTTGGGGTTTTCTAGATAAGAGTATAAGATCATATCATCAGTAAAATGATAGTTTAGCCTCTTTTTTCCTAATTTGGGTGCCCTTTATTTCTATCTCTCACCTGAATGCTGGCTGGGACTTCTAGCACTACATTGAATAGAAATGGTTGACTATAGGCACCCTTGTCTTGCTCCAGTTCTTAATGGGAATTCTTTCAACTCTTCCCCATTTAGTATGATGTTGGCTGTGGGTTTGTCAAATATGGCTTCTTTAATCTTGAGATATTTTCCATCTTTGAGTAGTTTGTTGTGGGTTTTTATTATGAAAGGGTGATGAATTTTGTCAAATGCTTTATCTCATCTATTGAATTGATCACATAGTCTTTGCATTTGCTTCTGTTGAAGCAAGAAGGTGAAAGATCTCCACAAAGAGAACTACAGAACACTTAGGAAAGAAATTACAGATAACACCAACAAGTGGAAAACCATATGATGCTCATGGATTGGTAGAGTCAACATTGTTAAAATTTCCATACTACCAGCAGCGGTTTATAGATTCAAAGGACTTCTTATCAGAATTCCAATCTTATATTTCACAGAACTAGAAAAAATATTTCTACACTTCCTTTGGAACCAGTTGTAATTGGGGTCCAAATGTCGAGCCTTAAGTTGGGCACCACATGTTGTCGTCCTGCCCCAGGAGCAGGGTCTGCTAAGACTTGTGGAAACTGTTGGCAACTGAATGAAGAAATATAGAGTTAGAATGGTAATGAATGATAGTAATGAAAGAGACATGAGACATAAAGTAGAATTAAAAGTGGGAACTCAGGGGTCCATTGCCCATTGTGGGATTCTGGCAATGGCACTGAGTGTTTGCTCCACTCTGTTTTTATTGAAGTCCATTTGCCCAGAGGGTAAGAAGAGGGAGAGAACAAAGATGCCAGCAGTTTCTGAGTGAGCATATCAGCTCCTATTTTTATTATTATTAACCTTAAGGGTAGCCTTGAGAAACCTGAAATCTGAGCCTTGTTGGAAGAGCCTCCTGCTTGAGATCACACACATAGATTTCTAGGGAGGTGTTAAACTCCACTAGTTCCCTTTGGAGTAAAATGCCACTGGCGTTAGTCTCCTCTGAGGAACCTGTGGGAGGGAGGCATTTTCCTCCCATCACCACCACAGATGATCTTCCTCTGCGATAAGGGATATAGCTCTTCTGCCCAGATCTCAGGGCTCGAGCTACTCCCTTGATTGCTGCCCCAGGAAAATGCAAATCTCCACAATGGGTATCTGCTTTGCCTATTTACTAGGCAGGAAATGACCCAGTTAATGTATCTTCCTCGTTTTTTGTCATAGCCTTTTCTATGACCAATTTTTCCTCAGAGTGCTCACAGACCCAGCAGAGGTGTTTGTAAGCTGTATCTCAAACAGGCTAGAATTTCAGAAAAGGCAGGAAGCTTGCTAGCAATGGCTTTCTTACAGGTAAACTATGACTTTTCTTTGTTCCAACTCACTCAGCTTACTTTTTAATTTTCTTCTTTTTCAGGGAGTGTTTTCCTTTGCTAAGAATGGGGTCTTCAGCTTCTATTCTCCCTACACCAGTAAAGAGCCTGAACAACCAAATCAATCTTAAGCAAAAAGAACTAATCTGGATCCATGACATTACCAAACTTCAAACTCTACTATAAAACTGTAGTGCCAAAATAGCATGGCACAAAGAAACATAGACCTATGAACGGAATAGAGAATGTAGATATGAAACCATCTCCATACATCCAACTGATCTTTGACAAAGCAGACAATATATACACTGGGGAAATGAAGCCCTATTCAATAAATAGTAACTGCACAGCCACATGCAAAAGAATCAGGATTCTACCCTTCCACCACTAACAAAGACTAATCTAAGACGGATAAAAGACTTAAATGCAAGGCATGAAACCATAGGAATGCTAGAAGAAAATGTTGATAAAAACCATTGTAGGTATCAGTCTAGGCAAGTAATTAATGAGGAAAGCCCCAGTGGCAATAGCAACAGTAACAATATATAAATGGGACTTGATTAAATTTAAAAGCTTCTGCACGGCCAACAAACGAAATAATCAACAGAGCAAATATACAACTTATAGATTGGGAGAAAATACTCACAAGCTAGATATTCTGGCTAATAACCAGAATCTACAAAAAACTCAAGCAAATCAGCAGAAAAAATTGAACAACCGCATTAAAGAGTAGGCAAAAGACGTGAACAGATTCTTCTCAAAAGAACAGAAACAAATCACCAATAAATATGCTCAACATCATTATGGAAAATGATGATGGAAAATCATTATGGAAAAACAAATTGAAATCAAAGGAGATATCACCTTACCTAGTTGGGATGGTTTTTGTTAAGGAGTCAAAAAACAGTAGTTACTTTGATGGATGCAATAAGAAAGGAACATTGGTACACTGTTGGTGGGGCTAAGAATTAGTACAACCTCCATGGAAATAGTATGGAGAGTCCTAAAAGAATTGGAAGTAGAGCTACCAGTTGATTTGATAATCCCACTATTGGGTATTTACCCAAAGGAAAATAAACCATTTTATTAAAAAGAAATCTTCACTTGAGTGTTTATTGCAGCACAGTTCACAATTGCAAAAGATGCAGAATCAACCCAAGTGCTGATCAGCCCATGAGTGGATTAACAAATATGATACACACATACACACACACACACACTGTGGACTACTACTCAGTCACAGGAAGGATGAGTTAATTTTGAAACAATTTGAGTGGAATTAGAGACCATTATCAAAGTGTCTAAAGAATTGAAAAATAACCACCATGTGTACTTGCTATTAAATTGGAACTAACTAACGAGCACACATGTGCACATTGTGAGGTCAAATTCTGTGTAAACTGACCAAGGGGGAAAGGGGAGGAAGGGATGGGCAAAAACCTGCATAATGGTTACAGTGAACCCTACCTGAGTGAGGGGCACACTTATAACCCTAACTCAACAACAACAAAAGTGACCCATGTAACCCAAAACACTTGTATCTTATTATATTTTGAAATAACACAGAGAAATACCAAATATTGACAAAAATAGTATTTTAATAATAACTTATAATTTCCTAAAACTGATACAATAAATCTAACAAAATAAAATCTTGTTAACTATTTTGAAGCTGAAAACCTGCTATCTTGAACTTCACAATCAATATCCACCTTCTAGATTCTTTGATTAAACCCTTTCATGGTACAACTATAATGGAAGATTCAATCATTGTTCATGAGGTGATGTGCATGGGCTTTAAAAATAGACCACAAAGTAGGCAAATTTTGCCAGAGTCCTCTTCCACATATCTGTTTATCATGTGAATTAAATTTGTTCAATATTTTCTGAGAGAAGATTTTGTGATTCTTTCTCTTCATTTTCATTTTCAAAATTATTAAAATCAGTCCTATTGACTAAAATGATTATGATCGTGACACTAAGGATAATGAGAAATCTAATAATTTAAAGGACAGAGGAAACACTGAATGACTATATTACTTTCTTTTTATTAAGTCATAACACACAGATCATGTATACATTAATGCATTTATGGGGTACAATGTGCTGATTTTAAATACAATTTGGAATGCTTACATCAAACTAATGACTATATTACTTTATTTTTACTAAGTCATAAACACATAGATCATGTATACATTAATGCATTTATGGGGTACAATGTGCTGATTTTAAATACAATTTGGAGTGCTTACATCAAACTAGTTAATATAGCCTTCATCTCATTTACTTAATTATTGTGTTAAGACATTTATACTCTATGCTTAATAGAATTGACATGTACCCTTGTAATATGAACCATAGGAATGATCTCACCAGTATCTTAAAACAACACAAATTTAATATCTCAGTTTCTGTGAGTCCCCAATCTGCCTCAGTTTAACTGAATTTAGAGTCTCATATGGTTGACATCAAGTTAAAGTTAACAGCCTGCTACACTCTCTCACTTGGGACTAGGGAAAAATTCACTTCCAAGCTTTTTTAAGTTACTGATAGAAATAATTTCTGTGGTTATAGGACTGAGGCCCCAGTTGTCTTGCTGGCTGTAATCCAGGGATTGATCTCAGCGTTTAAGTGCTATTCTTGCCATGTAGCTTCCTCTATCTCAGCAACGAAAAACCCTCTTGTCTTGAAACCTTCCTATGCATCAAATTTCTTTGACTTCCCTTTTTGGAACCAGCAGGAGAAAATTCTCTCATTATAAATGGCTTGTGTAAATTTTGTTAGCCGCCCCCCTCCCCACAGATAATCTTTCTCTCTTAAACTGTGGCATATAACTTAACCTAAATCACAGAAATGACTTCCTATTATAATCACAGTTTGGGGGGTGTACAGGCCCCAAACTATAGGCCAATATCATTGACAATCATACATGCAAAAATCATCAACAAAATACTAGCAAATTAAATCCAACAACACAGTTGCATAACAGTGTGAGCCCTTCAGGGACTATCTTTTCATGTCCGTGACCCCCCTACATTGGTATACATTAAGAAGGATCATTCACCGTGATTAAGTAGGATTTATCCTAGATATGCAAGGATAGTTCAACACATCCAAATCATTAAATGTGGTACATTACATTATCAGAAGCAAGAATAAAAACTGTATGGTCATTTCAGTAGGTGCTGAAAAAACATTCGATAAAATTCAACATCTCATTATGATTTAAAAATAAAATGCTTAATGAATCAGATATGGAAAGAACATACGTCAAAATAACAAAGGCCATGCATGACCAACTTACAGCTAACATTGTATAGGATGGTGAATAATTGAAAACTTTTCCTCTAACATCTAGAGCAAGAAAAAGATGCCCGTCTTCAACACTTTTATTCAACATAATACTGGAAGTCCTGGCAAGAGCCATTAGGTCAGAGAGAGAAATAAAGGGCAG
>NW_003852411.1:947743-950786 GCF_000181295.1 Otolemur garnettii
AAAAAAAAAAAACTCTATGTAAGAAAACACCAGTGAAAGAAACAGAAGGGGACACAAAAATAAAAAGATATTCCACACTTATTGATTGGGAAAATTGATATTGTTGAAATGACAATTCTACTCAATGTAATCTACAGATTCAATGCAGTCCCTAGCAAAATACCAAAGATGCTCTTCACAGAAAGAGAGAAAATAATCCTAAAATTTGTAAGGGACAAGAAAGGCCCCCAAATGGCGAAAGCAATTACTGAGCAAAAGAGTAAAGTTGTAGGCATCATGTTACCCGACTTGCTCCACCTCCCCTGCTCCTCTCCAGAGTCACATTTTTCTCTACGGTTTTAAACCTTTTTTAAATCAGTGGGGACCTTTCATAAGTGGGAGTGTAGTTACATCCTGCAGACTGGTGCTTCAATAATATTAGAAGTTTACCCAGTATACTGATAGTCCTATTATACCTGAAATAAACCTTATAATTTTTAAAAATGTATTGTGTTTGACTTTTCCCATTCAATCATATTGCATGTTTGCCTTTGCTACTAAAATTATTGTCTTGGATACTTAGGATACAAAAATAAGATTTAGGCTTCTCTTGAAAAACAAAAGTGTGCTACTTCTTTTTTTTCAATCATAGATATATTCAATGTCACAAAATTAAGAATTGCAAATCATAGCTAAAGCTGATGACAACAATTATTTTCACAGATTTGAATCCAGAATTCCAGAAAACCAAGCAGTTTTTCTTGAAGTCTAAGATTCTCCTAGTTTGTTCCCATTTTCTTGCAGCAGGGCAGGCAAGCTAAGCTTTCATCCAATTTATTTCATATCAGATCTACTAGACAATATACTGATACCACTCTTCTCATTCTATCAAGGTAAACATTGCATTTGCACAGAATCTACATATAAGAATATTTTATAAGAGTGACTGACTAAAATCTCTATTTTCATAGAATCAGTAGTGACACACCTGGTATGTGTTGGTGAAAATAAATTACAGCCCTTTTCGGAAATGTGTTTTAGTAGCTAAGAGAATAAATTTTTAAATGACATGCAAGAAAAATACTTCACTCATTTTCTAATTATTTAAATTGCACTCTTTCAACCTAGATTCCAAACTACATAATCATCAGATGTTTTATGCATGGCTATTGAACATTATGAGATACACTGGAATAGATAATGATAAAAGTTACAGATATTTTTTAGCCAAGTACATAGTAAGACATATAAGATCACAAAATATTTGAGGTATGTGTTGTGAAAGCCTCTCAGTAAATCATCACAATAATTTTTGACAAATCACTAGACCCCTGAGAAGAGCGTCTTGCTGAAAGTAGCAATACCTGAATTTTGTAAAACAAATTACAAAAGATGGAAAGAAGTAAAATGTACAAAAATCTTGATGTATAAATAAAGTCAGAGCTTAACTGACCGTTGATGCTTTTGCCACTGGTATACAACTAATAATTATCTCAAGATAAAAAAAAAAATGACATAAAAAAATAGAACAAAGCTAAAACTTTTCAGAAAATTTAAAGATAGGATAATACACAGAAAAAGATATATTTGTGCCAGGAAAATATAAAATATAGATGTGAAATGTCCAGTAAATCATTATTTATAAAGTTCTAACTACCATGAAATTTACTCAAGAGAATAATAGAATCCAATACTAAATGTCAAACAATTTATGAAGTTTTTACTGTTTTTAAATCATCCAACTTCACATGGAGGGTGGCATAGGCATAATACTACATATTAGTTTACTAACCACTCAATTCTCTGAGGAAGGGAAGCTAAACAAATGTCAGAATTGTAAGTGCTAGAGAAAAAGATAATTTTAATCATGTGCATTTAATATTTTCTTGGTAATATTCAAAGAATATTCTGGCATGCTCCGTGTCCCTACCTGAACCTAGAGGTTTGGAATCCAACACTGTGTTAGAGGCTTCCCAGCGTCCTGGGTTTTGAGCTGTGTGTTAGAAGCGGCAACAGCCCAGAAATGCACTTTAGTAAAGATCTTTATATTTTAAAATGACTTTACAATCTCTGTCAGTCAATACTGATGATCCATGTTTAAGTGAGAGGGTATAAAGATTAAAAGTTGTTCATAGAATGGTATGAATTAAATATCAGATCAATAACCTACACTGTATCCTTGATCATGCACCTCAAGACTTTCTTGCTCATCTCTCTTTACCGAAGAGAAACTTACAATACACTTCTACCTCAGTTTCAATGAAGAAAACACTTATTACCTTATAATTTACCTATATTAATGAGATTTAAAATGGTCTGCCAGATTTTAAACTGTATTACCATACCTCTGATCCCCCCCTTTAAAGTTAGAGTCCTATAATCTTTGCCCATATAGTCTTAAGTTATCTTAAGACTGAATGTGGAAAAATACACACAATCCCTGCCCTATAGTTCACATAGAATTTTGCCAAATTGGAAAAATAAAGCATTGACAAAATATACTAAAAAACAAGTCTGCCTTCCAAAATAGCAACATGAGTAATACAAATGACTCTCAGATTTGAAGAGTAAAAATGATTGCACAAAACCAAAGTCTATTTTATCTCTGCAGTCAAATGGCTCTATAATGTAATCATGTTTACCCATGGACCATTGTTTTTTAAAAAGGTGGGGGATGGTGCGGGGTTATTGCAGGAAAGAATTACTTTCTACATCATATTGGATAAGATAAAAACTAGGTCACTATTACAAACAGTGCGACAGTATATAAGCATCTAATTGCATTTGAGGATCTGATTTTATGAATTAAGAGTTCTTTAGGCAGCAGTGCTCAGCTCATTTTTTTTCAAAAAAGTATCTGTTGTATGTCAGGAATGTGCCAGGCTTTTTTCTAAGCATTGAGTTCACTAGTTCATATTCGTGGACAACACAAAGATTTCTGTCCTACTGGAACTCACAAGACAGAGTGACAGAAAAAAAGAAGTACTAGAAAAAAGCGGTGTGCATACTACTATACAGCAATAAATTTTATGGACGGGAAATGCCTAGAACAAACGCAAACTAA
>NW_003852411.1:952606-953832 GCF_000181295.1 Otolemur garnettii
TAATTTCACTTTCATTCAACTCTGGTACATGGTAACATGAAAATGCACTTACAATTTGAAATCTCACACAATGAAAATACTGCTTCCAGAAATGAGCACTCTGCTGGATATAAAACAAAGTTTAGCAGGAAGGAAAGGCCCCTTTGAAGGCTCCTCTCAGTTGGCATTATTGAATTAAAGAATTTCCAGATGAAGGGAAAGAGCACAGCCTCAAAGCTCCAATAATGTCAATCTCCATAACAGAAAATGCTTCACATTTTCAAGTCACAAGAATACAATTAATCATGTTATCCTTCAAAAAAGCAATGAGGTAGCTTCTGATGCTGCACCCTTGTGTGAAAAATGGTAACACATGGGTAGTTGTGCATTACACAGGTGATTAATTCAGGCTTAATTTATCTTGTATGTTCTGTGCATGTAAAGTTTGTTTGGGAGGAGATGGAATTTCAATAGAGGCTCCTACATATAAGAATTCTATAATTGTTCAATAATAAGCGATGCATTGACACACATTGTGTTCCAAATTATGCAAAAGCCCTGAAGCAAATCAATCTACATCATTAAACTGTCTATTAGGCCAGTTTATATTGGTTTAACAGAGGCCTCTTTAGTTGGAGATTTACCCTCACGAAGTCCATTAAATTCAGCCACAGCCTGGCACCTGAGCCCAGGGCTAAATAGTTTGTATTGTTAAGTATTAAAGAACTATAGAGATAATACTGGCCACCTAAAGTTTAAGTACCATGAGATTTCCTAAATATAGAGGAAATAAAGCAGCAAAGTAAGAACATAAAATACGAGTAAAAATTGAACATGCAGACGTTGTCTTCAATTTCCTTTAAGCACAACTGTGGTATCATTTCTTCCAGTAAGAGTTCTAATCAAACTAGGTCGAGTATTACTTCTATGAGTTTCCATAATACATAGATCCTGCTATCCCAACATTCATCATCTGATGTCATAGCTATTTAGTGCTTGCCTTTTCTAGTAGACCACACAAAACTTGAGTGTTGTGCCCTGTACTTATTTTCTTTGACATAGATAAGGCTACACTCTAAACTGGTTTTTTTTTGTTTGTTTTTGTTTGTTTTTTTGTTTTTAGAAACACCGTCACTGACCTCTGTGATCAGGATAACCCGTTAATCACTCTAAGAGCAGCCTGTGCGTTTTTGTTTGTTTAGCATATGTGCTAATCACAATTCTGTATGAATTGTTTGTTTATTGTC
>NW_003852411.1:956176-982084 GCF_000181295.1 Otolemur garnettii
GAGGGGTAATGAGGGGAAAAGAAGGAGGGGTAATGAGGGGAAATAGATCCCTGCCTCAGATTTGTCACAAAAACATTTACCAAGTGGATTATAAATGTAAGTTTAAGAAAATAAGAATGAAAACAATAGGGAAAAATACTTTTAAAGTTTTAGGATAAAATATGAAAGATTATACTTTTCATACTAAAATCTATTATTTATCTGGTATTTACTTGATCCAGCATTGTGCACTCCTAAGCAATTCTCAAGTTTATTTTGATTCATTCACTCAATCTTTACAGCAATCAACTTTATGAGGAAGATACTACTACTATTATCTCCATTTTAGAAGTGAAAAAAATAAGGCATAAGGCCAGGTATCGTGGCTCACGCCTGTAATCCCAGCACTCTGGGAGGCTGAGGTGGGTGGATTGCCCTGACCTCACAGGTTTGAGACCAGCCTGAGCAAGAGTGGGACCCAGTCTATAAAAGTAGCCAAGTGTTGTGGTAGACACCTGTAGTCCCATCTACTTGGGAGGTGGAGGCAAGAGAATCACTATAGCCCAAGAGTTGCAGGTTGCTGTGAGTTATGACAGTACAGTACTCTACAGAGCATGAGAAAGTGAGACTCTGTCTAAAAAAACAAAATAAAATAAGGCATAGAGGATGTATTTATTTATTTATTTATTTTTGCTGAATAACTACAAATTCACTAGCTTAAAAAACAACATGAATTTAGTGTCAGACTTTAGGGAGTTTTCTCCTTGGGGACTCACAAGGCTGAAATCAATGTCGTTGTCTGTCTTATTTGCATCTAAAGCCCACAGATCTGCTTCCAAGTTCCTTAAGGTAGTTGGAAGAAGTAATTTCCTTGGTGACGCAGGACTGAAATCCTCATTTCTCATAGAAGTTGTCTGGGGTCTACTTCCAGGTTGTTCCCTATGACCCCCTCTGTGGACCCTCTCAAACCTTCAATCTGTCTGCCTTTAAGAACCCTCCCTAGTCCTAGGCCCTCTCACCACTTCCATTCCAACCTGAGCTAGCATCTAAGAACTCACATGATTCGCTCCACCCTATCCAAGTCCTCTCCCTTCTGACAAACTTAGCCTCTCACCTGTGAATGCCTGTCACATTCGCAGGTTCTGTGAACATTTAGCAGGAGGCGATTATACTGAGCATACTAGGAGGCAGTCATCTTGGGGGCATCTTAAAATTCTGCTTACCACAAGGGATTTATAAAAACTACCCAAAATTACTCAACTAGTGAAGGAGAGAGACAGGATTCAAACTCAGTCTGACTTGTTTCTAGTTCTCAGTCACTACATTGTTATCTGCATAGTGAAGGATTCTTTATGCAAAACATAAACATGAAAACTATAATAGAGAACAGGGATAAATTCCACTGTTTTAAGGTTTCATAAGACTGCTTCCCCAAAAATGTGTTAGAGTGGAAAGAAAAAAGACAAACTGGAAAATGCATGCGTGTATCTGCAAGCAGTATGACAAGGGGGAGAGAATCCATATATATTTATGATGGTGTATGTATGTATAATTATATCATTATACACATTTAATAAATCCATACATTAAAAAAAGAACATTACAAAAATTGTGAACTTGCATTTCACAAAAGATAAATCAAAATGTCAGGTAAACTTAGAGAAAGGTGCCTAATCTCATTTGTAATCAGAAAATAAAATTTCAAAGAGAGATAGTTATGACTTATCAGACCGAAAAGAAAAAAGAACCAAAGAAAATCCCAGAAAATCCCAGCATTGCTAAGGGAGATTTGTCAAGTTTGTGGAACAAAGGAAACGTTCATTCACTGACGAGGAGGGTTTAATGGAAATGATTCTAATGATTTCCTGTAAAGTGTGGTATCTGTATTAGGTGATACTCTATCAAACTCAGGGCACTTCCTTCTGTTCTTAATTTTTAATCAGTGTTGAAATTTATAAATTGAATTTGGGGGATCTAATAATATATGTATGTATTTCCTATATATTACATGTTTTACTAATTTAATTGACTAATTTAGTGAATCCATGCTATTATAATGTTTCATAGCATCCTGGTATATATTTAGTTCTAGTGTCTTTTTCTAAAACTTTTCATTCTCCTGAAATATTTTTAAGGATTTTTCATATTAGTGTATAGGTAAGATCAACCTATCATTGTCTTTTTTTAAAGTACAAACTATGTGTTTGTATGTAAATTATCTTAACCTTCAAAATAAGTTAGCATGTTCCTATTTTTAATAAGATCAGAAGAAACTGCATTTTGAAATGTATATTTTGTTTTTAACTGGGCCTATGAACAATTTTGGATTAACCCTTTTTGGGGGATCAAGAAATAAATGTGGAGACATTCAATGTACAGTTTGAATTTTTTAATAACAGTTGTTTTATGAAAGGTTCTGCTTTTTTTTTATATGTTAATCAATATTTGATTTTTTTTTTATAAAATGCCTCCCTCATATATTCTTGTTCCCATTTATTTCAAAAGGGCCGTCTTTGGTAGTTGTTTATAATTTTTAAACCTCTTCTATATCTAAAGTTAACTTACCTCTTTAATATTTTGTTGTTGTTGTTGCAGTTTGATGGGGCCGGGTTCGAACCTGCCACCCTCGGTATATTGGGCCAGCGCCCTACCCCTGATCCACAGGCGCTGCCTCACCTCTTTAATATGTCCCGTGGTGGTTTATTAACTGCTTCACTATAATTTTCTTACTTATGCTTATCAAATTTCAGCTATTTTTCTGGCATTTTGAAAGAATTAGCCTTTGTTTTATTTATGAACTTCACCATGTGTCTGTCATCATACTTTATGGGCTGCTTTACCTTTGTTATATTATCTGCTCTTGGTATTTTTATTTCTCTGTTTCATTCTTTTTTAAAATTTTCTTTATACAATAATTTAGTTAAAAACCAAAATATTTTTCTTTATAATAAACACATTCAATATTGAGAGAGAATTTGGTCATAGGTCATAGGTTTTAATATTTCTCTCTTTGACATTCATTTCTAAGTAGGGCATAATTTTTATTTTTTACTTCTTCAATCTAACGTAAAAAGTTTTCTATAAGAGCTTAGCTTCATCTCATGGATTTCTATTTGGTTCCAGGTGTCTCTATCTCTGTTTTTGTGCCAATACCATGCTGTTTTCATCACTATGGCCTTTTAGTACAGCCTAAAGTCTGGTAGGCTGATGCCCCTGGCTTTGTTTTTATTACCAAAAATTGCCTTAGCTATACAGAGTTTTTTCTGGTTCCATACAAAATGAAAAACTTTTTTTTTTTTTACCAAATCTTAAAAGTATCATGTTGGAATTTTAATGGGGATTGCATTGAATCTGTAGATGGCTTTGGGAAGTATAGACATTTTAACGATGTTGATTCTTCCCAGCCATGAACATGGTGTGTTATTCCATTTGTTATTATCTTCTGCTATTTCTTTCTTTAGGGTTTCATCATTTTCTTTATAGAGGTTCTTTAGCTCTTTTGTTAAATACATTCCTAGCTGTTTCATTTTCTTTGAAGCTACTGTGAAGGTAACCGTGTCCTTGATTAGCTTCTCATCTTGACTGTTATTGGCATATACAAAGGCTACTGATTTGTGAACATTGATTTTATATCCTGAGATCTTAATGTATTTTTGATTACTTCCAGGAGCCACCTAATCTTTGACAAAACAAACAAGAACATACACTGGGGGAAAGAATCCCTATTCAATAAATGGTGCTGGGAGAACTGGATAACCACATGTAAAAGACTGAAACTGAAACCACACCTTTCGCCACTCACTAAAATCAATTCAAGGGCAGCACCTGTGGCTCAAAGGAATAGAGTGCCAGCCCCATATACTAGAGGTGGTGGGTTCAAACCCGGCTCCCGCCAAAAAGTGCAAAATAAAATAAAAAGACTTGAAAAAAAATCAATTCAAGAAGGATAAAAGATCCAAATCTAAGGCATGATATAAAAATAAAAAAAAAAAAATCCTTGAAGAAAGTGGGGGGAAAACATGTGAGTGAAGATATCAGCCCGAGGGTGGACTTTATGAAGAAGACTTCAGTGGCAATTGCAATAGCAGCAAAAATAAACAAATGGGACTTAATTAAACCAAATAGCTTCTGTACAGTTAAGGAGACAACAACCAAAGCAAATAGACAATCATCAGAATGGGAAAAGACATTTGCATAATACAAATCAGACAAAAGATTAATAACTAGGATTTATAGAGAACTCAAGTTAATCAACAACAAAAAAAGAGCCAATAATCCCTTATATCAATGGGCAAGAAAGATGAATAGAACCTTCTCCAAAAAAGACAGACAATGGCTAACAAACATATGAAAAAATTCTCATGTCCCTAATCATCAGAGAAATGTAAATGAAAACCATCCTGCGATTTGACCTAACCCCAGTGAGACTGGCCCACATCAAAAGTCTCAAAGTGGCAGATGCTGGCGTGGATGTGGAGAGAAGGGAACACTTTTATATTGTTGGTGGCACTGCAAACTAATACAACCTTTTGGGAAGGAAGTATGGAGAATCCTCAAAGAACTCAAGTTAGAGTTTCCATTTGAGCCTGTAATCCCATTAGTAGGCATCTACCCAGAAGAACTTCACTGATGTGTATGTTAGCTGTGGGCTTGTTGTAAATGACCTTTACTGTGTTAAGAAATATTCTTTCTATACCTATTTTCTTGAGAGTGTTTGTTTTGAAACAATATTGAATTTTGTCAATTTTTTTCTATATCTATTGAGGTGGTCATATGTCTTTTATCCTTCACTCTATTAACATGATAATCAGGCTTATTGACTTGCATATGTTGGGCCATCCTTGCATCATAGTGATAAATTCCGTTTGATCATGGTAAATAATACTTGTAATGCCAAGCTTAAAATTAAAATTCATTGTTTCACTTTTTCATCTTGATACTTATTTTAAAATTATAGTAAAGATCTGGTTGCATTAACTGCTTGATTAATGATATTAAATAGAGAAAGGTAAGCCAAATTCTTTTTTTTTTTTTTGAGACAGGGGCCTCAAGCCGTCCCCCTGGGTAGAGTGCTGTGGCATCTCAGCTCACTGCAACCTCTAACTCCTGGGCTCAAGTGAGTCTCCTGCCTCAGCCTCCCAAGTAGCTGGGACCACAGGCACCCGCCACAATGCCTGGCTATTTTTTGGTTGTGGATGTCATTGTTTGGCGGGCCCGGGCTGGATTCGAATCTGCCACCTTGGGTGTACGTGGCTGGCGCCTTAGCCACTTGAGCCATAGGCGCAGAGCAGGTAAGCCAAATTCTAACTGAAAATATCTTGTTTCATTTATAAAAAAAAAAAAAGGGTAGAACGCACTACTATAAAGAAATAAAAGGGAACGGGGTGTTAATAATATGATTTCTGAAGAACCAGAGCTTCACCTATAATTACTACCACAAGGAATTAAACTTTCAGTGATAAAAATTTAATAAAATGATGGCTATACCCAATTTTAGATATTTCATTTCATAATAAATTAAGACTTATTTCTCAAATAAAAATGATTTACAATCATTATTATTCTTAATGAGTTTACTGTTTTATAAGGAAAATGAAAGATTCTCATTAAGTTAAAACAGTCTTGAGCATTTTTTCCTCATAAATCTAGATCAAAACTCACTTCTTCTGAGCCATCATATATCTCTAATGGAGATTCCACACTTTCTTTCCAGGTTCTAATATCCATGACTGTTCCTTATAAGGAATCACTTACTACTAAATATGTATAACTTATCTCAGTGCAAATTCTAACTCTCTTATAATTCTCTCCTAAAATATTTTACATACAACTCGAAAAATATGTTTGTTTTAGCAATTGCCTTTATGTTGTAGTAATTAATTTTGTAATGACATACGTTAAGTAGCTAAATCATCATAAAGCATAGTATTGTTGAATTTGAGAATGTTTTTCAATTTCTATGTGAGATAGGATAAACCAATAGAAAAATACATCAGCTAATGCTCCTATTAGAAGCTAC
The DNA here is from genome assembly GCF_000181295.1 of Otolemur garnettii. Classification (NCBI taxonomy): domain Eukaryota; kingdom Metazoa; phylum Chordata; class Mammalia; order Primates; family Galagidae; genus Otolemur; species Otolemur garnettii. The sequence continues at coordinate 962,175 of NW_003852411.1, forward strand.
ATTTATAGGAAAAATAATGAAAATGTCTTAAGAAGATTTAGCATGTACATCGAGCTTACAAAATCTGGTCAATTGTTTAATATTTAGTTCAGTTGCATAAAGCTTATTCATTCTAACATATATTTTAAAAAGAACTTATATTACAGACATTCCTTTGAGTTTTCTGACATTCCATAATGCATTGGACTATAGAAAGTGAAATAAGAAATATTAGTGCAAGAAGTTTTTAAAAAATTCTAAATACTCCAAATAAATACCTATTTATTTCAAAAAGTATGAAAGAGTGTTTGCATGCTTACTCACTCTGTATTTGATGACAAGGATGAGTTCCACTGAAAAGCATAAGAAAGTAAGCTGTCATCGTAGAATGAGATGTAGTAAATAAATAAAAAGTCACCTCACAAAACTCACAGGTGACATTCATTCAGAGTATTAAAGCTAAATACTCTATTAAAGCTAAATATAAAGACAAAAAAAATAATGGTAAAGTGAAATAAACAGAAGTCTTATTCTTGAATACCAAAGGCAATAAATGAAAACACGTTCTCCTAGTAGCTTTAAATACAAATACTAAGAAAGGAGTGAATTTTTAAAAGAAATAACATAAACTTGTGACAGAATTCTCAAACAGCTTTTTAGAACACATAGAAAAGAGAGAGTTGAAAAGAAATTGAATAATAGAACAGAGGAATATAACATATAGAAAAATGAAAAACAGGGAAAAAAAACTTCAGTGACCTTTTCTCAATGAAAAATATAATAAAAATAAAAAGACTAAGGTATCAGTAAGGCTATGAAAATGATACCTGAATAAAAATAAAATGCATTTCTTTTCGGAAAAAAAAAACCATTTCAATGATATACATGTATTGCCAAAAGATAAACACACTTGCTTCAATTTAAAATTTTGTCCAAAATTTTATTTAAATTTATTTAAAATATAAATAAAACACCATTTTATTTATATTCATACCTATATATGTGTATATAGTTTTTCTAGTTTGTGCAATATTCAGTGAGTGAGCAATAGTACAATTTCCAGATAAGGGAAATTAAGAGAACTCATGATATAAATTATGGTTTTGTAAGAATATTTTCAATTTCCTTTGAAGAAAGTATTTTGCATTACTCATATCAATTATTTTAACCTAGAGGTAGGGTCACACTTGAATTCTCAGAACTACTATATATGTTTTCAAGACAGAGTCCCACTCTGTTGCCCTGGGTAGAGTGCCATGGTGTCATCATATCCTAGCTCACAGAAACCTCAGATTCTTGGGCTCAAGACATTCTCTTGCCTCAGTCTCCTGAGTACAAGCACCTGCCAGGACAACCAGCTAGTTTTTCTACTTTTAGTAGAGGCAGGGTCTCCATCTTACTGAGGCTGGTCTCAAACCCCTGGCTCAAGCAATCCACCCATCTTGGCCTCCCCCAGTGCTAAAATTACAAGTTTGAGCATTTTGCCCATTTTTTAATGAGACTGATTTTCTTGTTGATTTAAGTTCATTGTAGATTCTGGATTCTAGCCCTTGAATGTATAATTTGAAAATGTTTTCTCCTATTCTGTAAGTTGTCCATTAACTCTGTACTTTCTTTTAGAGTATTTTATGTCCCTTGCTATGCAGAAGCTTTTTTATTTAATCAAGTTTCATTTATTTTTGTTTATCTTTGGGTTTTTAGTCTTAGATTTTTGCCTAGGCTGATGCCTAGAAGAGCTTATCCTACCTTTTCTTCTAGAATGGTTATGGTTTTATTCCCTAAATTTAGATCTTTTATCCATTTTGAGTTCATTTTTGTATCTCACAAGAGGCAGGGGTTCTGTTTCATTCTTCTGCATGTGGCTATCTACTTTTCCCAGAACAATTTATTGAATAGGACTTCCTTTCCAAAGAGTATTTTGTTGTCTGCTTTGTTGAAGATCAGTTGAATCTAAGTAGATGGTTTTATATCTGGGTTCTAGTCTGGTCTATGTCTCTACTTCTGCACCAGCACCAAACCGTCTTGGTCACTGTAGTCTTACAGTATAATTTGTAGATAGGTAATGTGATACCTCTAGATTTGCTTTTTGTTGTTATTGTTGCTATTGTTTGTTTGTTTGTTTTTGCTTAAGATTGCTTTGGCTATTTGGGCTCTTTATAGCTCTATGAAACATGAAATTATTTTTTTCTAGATGTGTGAAATATGACATTGGTATTTTGATAGGGATTATACTGAATCTGTAAATTACTTTGGGTGGATGTTTTGACCACCCTCCCCCCACCAAACGAAATTTATACTTATTTGAAGGACATGTACCAACAAAATGCCTAAAAGAAGATAAATACGGTTAAAAGGTACTTTGTTATACAATTAAATATAATTTACTAAGTTGTTCTACAAAGATCACAGGTAGAATTCTGAGAATTCAGGCAAGAGATGAAGAAAACAGAAGCAGTTTAAACATGAGCTGACAAAAATAAGGTAGGAAATACCTCAACAAGTGGTCACAGAAACAGCACATTGAATAGAGGGGAGAGGATAATTTTCACTGTGGAAATCAAACCCGGGGATTCAAAAATAGAAATAAAAGGAAAAATGAATAAAAGACAGAATCAAAAACATGCACAAAAGAATACAAGAAATAGAAATTTAAAATGAAGTGTTAAGAGATACTAGAGGGGAAATGATAGCACAGTATACAGAAAGAGCCAACATACGCAAAAAACAGTCTCGAATGAAGAAATTCAAGCTATAGTTCTACCCTTTTATCTAAAAGCAAAGATGGTTTAGCGCTACATATTCAAAGTGGCCATTTAACATAGGGAATTTTGAGGTGTAATAGGTAATGCCAAGATATTCTACTAAAGACTTTGTATTTTAAATGTAAGGAAAGGATTTTTTCAGTATCTATACAACTAATCAGGAAAAGCAAATTAACTTCACAGACAAAAATTAGGCTCAGGTATCTCCATTTAATGCTAAACATAGGTGAAAAGCATTTATATAGCCATTAGAAAAATAAATAGTAACCTAAAACATCTTTCAAGAATGAAGATACCTGCCAAGCACTAACATAAGCACAAATTCCAAGAACATTTTTCTATTCATTTTTCCCTAATGATGCAGGTCCCCTTCACCTAGGGCTAACTTTCTGGGACCAAACAGGCTCATAAATCAGCTTGATCAAATGTTCTCTGCTACTCCCAAGAAGGGGTGGGATGCCCCAAACAGGACAGCATTCCTACACAAAGGCAATTTTAAAATGAACTTCTGCCCAGAGTCCCCTGGTGCCAAATAGTTGTCACATATTTTGGACATACATTCTATCTCCTCAAATCCTCCTGCCTGCAGGGGAGGCAGAACCCCCTAGACAGAGAGTCAAAATGGGCAACCCACTCGGGAACGCCTCCTCCACTATGCCAGAGGCTTTCCTCTTCCCTTTCTCTTATATCTGATAAAATCCACCCTGTCACTTACTCCGGGTGGTCCATAAATTCATTCATTCATTGCATTTCTGAGACCAAGGACCCAGCAGAGAGATTCTGGTGACACTGGGAAATGATAAGTGTATGAACTTCACGCAGCACAAGATAATAAGGCATTTTCATACCAGAACTAATAGTGGGTATTGAATACACAGGCATGCTTCCTTTTAACTGTGCTTTGCTTGATTGTGCCTGACAGGTAATTACAGTTGTCACACATTGAAGGTTTGTGGCTACCTCGCTACCAACAAGTCTATTCCTGCTATTTTGCCAACATGTAAAATGTGCTTACTTCATGTCTCTGAGTTACATTTTGGTAATCCCTTCCATATTTCAAACATTTTTATTGTTCGTTTATTATTATATCTGTTACGGTGATCTGTGACCTTCAGTGTTACTGTCATAATTGTTTGGGGGCTCCACAAACTCCGCCTATATAAGAGAGTGAATGTAAGTCACAAGTTCTCCGTTCTGACTGCTCCACTGACCTGTTACTCTCCCATTTTTCTCCCTCTCCTATGGCCTCACTATTCCCTTAGACACAACAATATTGAAAATAGGCCAGTTAATAACCTTGCAGTGGCTTCTAAATGTGCGAGTGAAAGGAAGAATCACACATCTCTCATGTCAAATCAAAAGCTAAAAATAATTAAGCTCAATCAGAAAGGCTTGTTTCTAAAAGCCAGTATTGACCTAAAGCCAGGCATCATGCTCCAGTTAGTCAAGTAATGCAAAGGGTACATGTTTGAGAAAAATTAATAGTGCTGCCCCAAGGAACACAGCAATGGTAGGAAAGGAATCTCTTTTACAAGGGACTAATTTATTTCAGGAGAGGGGAGACCCTATGACATAATTAGTTCCCAAAAGGGCCCATAGCCTAACAATGCCAATTAAGCCTTAGCACTTAAATTTTGGTTGGAACATACATTCAAATCAGAGCAGAAACTGAAAAGGCATTTTTTTTTTTCAAATAGACATACGAATTGCTAAGAATTGTACAAAAAGTGCCCAACATCACTCATTATTGGGGACTGCACAGCAAAGCTACAGTGAGATGTCACTTATGCCCTTTGGTATCTATTATCAAAAAGACCAGGGATAACCAATGTTGGCGAGGATATGGAAAGTAGGAATCCTGTACACTACTCGTCAAAATGTAAATTGGTACAGCCATTAGGAAATACAGTACCTCACAAAGTTAAACTACCATAGGATTCATACATTCCATGTCTAGGTTTATATACAAAGGAAATGAAATCAAATTAAATCAATATCTCAAAGAAATGGTTACAAGCAAAGGAGGAAAACAAGTGGAGATGTAGGTTAGAGGGCACATGGTTTAGGTTAGTTTGGATGAAAATGTTCTAGTGCTCTAATATAGACCACAGTGACTATGGGTAATAATAACATTATCATATACTTGAAATTATACAAGAAAGTAGAATTTGTATTCTCACTACATACCCCCCAAATGTGGGCTATTGAGAATGTTATGCTGTATGGACTTCTATTTTTAATTTCAGCAGGTCCTAACCAAAGTTAGATTCAGAATATAAGTTCTTCTTCCTTTTCTCTGTGTTGTAACTTAAATTTTAGTTCAGTTCTCAATGTGTTCACTCTGCTAGGTTTGTCTAGCACGTACAGGTGTGGTTCCCAAAGCCAACATTATGCCAGGATCTGTCTGCCACACGATTATCTCAGTAGTTGGCTTGAGCGTCAGTGGTCCTGCACAAGCAGGAACTCCCCCTTTCAGCCTAGCTTTCCTCCTGAGATGACGCAGGGCTCTCCTCTCATGTGAGAAGTGTCTGCACGGTGGGTGCACAGAGGGCGCTCCCAGCTGGTCTGCACGGGCCTCTTTCCAGTGAGTGGCTTCATTGTCCAGGAACATTTGGTGCTTTCTTTGGTTTTCCACATGTACTTTCTTCTCGTAAATAAATATTCTCTGTTCGTAATTATAAAATCAAGAGTTTGGCCTTTCTGGACACAAAGTTCTTGGACAACAAGCCTTGTGGGGCACAGAAAGAGCATTGAACTCAAGGGCTGAGGTCCTCCTTGCCCCCGATCATTTTACAATAACAGTGATGACTGTGGACTCAGATCATAATTAGAAACTTCAGATTATCTGGCCCAGACGTTTAATGCCTTCAAAATGTTAATAAATGAGAATATTTTATTTTAAAAACTGAACTATTAGAAATATCAAGTTTGGGTTTTTCCTTTTCTTAGATAAACAAAAGAGAAATCCAGAGACCCACCAGTGAGCAAAGCCCTTTGAATTTTTCTTAATTAAATAAAGTCTGTTTTCCCAGAGTACTCAGAAATATTTATTATTTGAATGAAGGATGAAAAAAAGAGTTATTCTCCTATTGAAATAAGCCTCTATAGAATGAAATAATTTGCTATTGATTTTTAACAGTCCATTTTTTCCCCTAAAACAAGAATTGAAGAGACAAACAAAAAGTGGGTTGTTATATTCTTGGAAATTACCTAAATATATAAAAGTGAAGGAATGATTAACAAATAAATGTCCAGCTAACATAGTTCCTGGTTTGGCATACTATTTTGAAATCATAGTCTTAAATTGCTTTTCTCAAAAAAGCCCCAATATTGTGAAGTACCCAGTACCTCAGAAAGTGAACTCATTTGAACACAGGGTTTTCCAGAGATAACTGCATTAAAATGAGATTATTAAGGTAGAACCTAAGAAGAATGTCTGGTATTCTTATGAAAGGGGAAATTTAGACACAAAGACATAAATGCAGGGAGAAGACCATTGGATATTGAAGCCAGAGACTACAGTGAAGCAGGCACAGGCTGGGAAATGCCTGCTGTTGTCAGCAAACCCCAGAAGCTAAGGGGAGATACACAACAGCTTCTCCCTTACAAGCCTCAGAAAGAACCATCCTGGTGACACCAAGATCTCACAGTGCCAGCCTTCAGAGGCTAGAAGAGAGACACCAGTTTTCTGTCATTTAAGACAGTCAGCTTTTGGCATTTTGTTACTGCCATAGCCAACTAACCCAGGAGCTTAGGGACCAGGTTATTTTTCTAGATAAGGATACGTTACTGTTAATACCATTTATTTTCTTTTACAACATAATTAACTGCTGTATTTTAGAAATAAAGAAATCCCTCAAAAGTTTGAAACACCTCATTCACTTTAAATATACTTTTATTTATAACCATAAGACTATTTCTATTTTTTAAATATATTTTTTTCTGAAAATAGAGTTGTTTTCATAGAAAAAGCTAATCTCTCCATTTCATTATCACATTCTAGAAAACATAAAATGGCAGTGCCACTTTGATTATAACAATTATAGATTTGTATACATGATATATTCAATTTAAGAATACGAGTGTAATAAATGATAAAGAAATAGTTCTGTGAACAAGGAAAGCAGAGGAGTCAACATGTGATGTTATAGCAAACTAAAATCTATCATACACCCACTTACCCAACATAAGGGATATAATATATACATTAAGGGAGAATGAATGAGAAAATTGTTATAGACTTTCAGGATGATCTTCAGAAGATTAGTATAATAAACTGGAATTATATCTTGTATTTATTGATGCCACAATACTTTCCCCATATTCATCCTGAGAGTGAACATGAATAATGTGGAGAGCGGATTGTGAGACTGCAGGGTCCCCACAGGCTGGGGAACAGCCAGGGAATGAACCCTCACCTGCTTCTTTTCCATTCCCCAAACAGTCATATTCCTTTCTTCCTGCTCCCTCTGCCAGAAGTCAGTAGCTCTTTCTTTATCTAGTTATCTATGCAAAGAACCTGCAATCTTTGCTTTCGTACTTATCATATGTTAATGAAGTTGAGTAGAAACCATTAACAAGAGGATTTGTCTTTATTCAAGTCATTTGCATCTTCCTGTCCTAGTATAAGAGCACAAATAAATCTTTTGCGTATGGTATTTCCCCATATTGTCTATGCTACGTCCCACTGGACAATCCTGTAAAATAAAGCTGATTTTGTGCTTTGGGGCTGACTGCAGCCATCAGCTCAGTCAGACCTTCCCATCCCATCTTTTCTTTCCGTTTCTTATGCTGTATTTTCCTTATTCCCCACCAATTCCTCTGGCTCCCTCCCCTTCACTGCACTAGTTCACAACAGAATAATTCAATCAATAGTAAGTATTACTATTGTATTAAAGTATTTCACTGGCTTAAAATGTCTAAAAACAGGATCCATATACAGGATGTCAGACCTGCCCCTATCAGTAAGCAAATACAAAAAGAACATTTTGGAAGTCTAAGCGTTGTTTTGTATATGATGATAAGAGTGTATGTAATTTGAGTAAAGTTATTTTCTAGTTGAAGAAGTACTTTGTGAGAGAGCACCTGATAGAGCTGTAGCAACAATAGGACTAAATCTATTTTTAAACATTTACTTTAACAGAAACCTTTTCGTTGTTTAAATCTAGCAGCTTGCCTAGACAGATGTGTTGTCCAATTTTCAGAAGAAATAGCAGCTGCTCAAATTCAAAAATAATAGGTATAGGTAATTTTAAATAGCAAACACAAAAGTTGATTTACCAACCTTACGGCAGCTGGGCACACATCAGGCACACTAACCTCATTGGCCCTGTGGATTCAAGTAAGTATTGAATCCTCTACTGGTTCAAAGGTTCGTATCATCTGCCCACTCATCACACACCTTAAGAAATGCTAAAAACACATTACCTTCCAAAATACGGGTGACAATTCCTTCAACATTATAGCAAAGAAATATGTACTTTACAAAAATATACACTGTTCAGCAGTACTGATTCTGCCGACAATGATGGAAGCCACTAAAATCTCTCTCTCTCTCACAGATTAAAACTAAAAATGTGGATGCATTACAAAGAAAACAAAACAAAAAACTACATGAGGACTATGAAAAGTAAGCAGAAGTAAACGGGTGATGGCGATGACCATCTTCACAACCTGAGGAAGCAACACAGTAACAGGTGGGGTTCCCGTTTTTATTACTGTTTCTTCTCTCACAGCTTTGCACCATGGTAGACAACAGTTACGCAATGGCTTAACATTTGCAGCTGAACCTTTGACAGGTAGCCTACATCCTTCTGTCTGAGAAAGCAATGGAAAAAAGCCAGGATAGCCCAGGGTACTCTTTGTGGAAGAAATCCTATAGGAAGGAGAGCCTGAAAAGAGAATCCAGCCTTTCTGGGTAGAAACTCATAAAATTCCCAGCCTAATGTATAAATCACACATCTTTGCATAGATAAAAATCAGTCTAGCAATGGCTTTGAGAGCTGAACTGACATTGGCGTCATCTGTAAAATCTCATCCTAACCTCTGAACCTCAAAAATAGGGTAGCCCAAAATCAGGATGATAACTCTTTGGCAACAGAACTGAGATTTGAACAAAGCTTGGTTTTATCAATAAATCAGGAAATATGTGAGCAAAAGAGATATTTATTAATTGTTCCCTTGATTTTGTTTATTTATTTAAGTAATTTCCACAATATGAGGAACCACTTCTGTTTGTCTCTTTCTATACAACTCCTATTTGTGTGGGAGAAAATTTCATAAAAATTCAGTTAACATCAGAAATAAATATTTCACTATCAGTGATAAGAAATCCATTGGTTCACAGAGGAATTCATCAGTATATAGCATTTTATTTTGTTTTAATCTTTATTTTCTATTTTGCAAAACTATGTTCAGGGTGCTTATTTGAAAATCTTACATACAGCATATACTTATACATTAATACATAATAAAATTGCTCCAAGAACCTCCAAGTTCATTAAATTCAATTTTTGTTTTATTCTTTTCTTATGATCTTAGGGTGAATTAGGGTGTGCACATGTGTGTTTGTGAGCATTTTCCCCTGACATGAACCACTTGGATTTTGTTGACTACATATCAATAAGAACATTTAAACATAAATGGAAAAATATCAAGAAAAATGGGGAAATATAATGATATTTGAATGATAAACATAATGCCATCCTCAAAAATATCTACATACCACAGATACAAAATTTAAAACAATCTAGTAATAACTTGTTTGAAAATCCTAAGTCATTAAAAATTCTAAAAATGTATTAAAAGAAAACAATGAACAAGAATCAAAAAGGACACAAAACAAAATTAACCTAGACACCAGCTCCATTAAGAGGAGAAAATTGTATCATCAAAGTATGATAACATAATTGGTGATAAACTGATACTAATAACAGATCCTGGCTGACAACAGGCCCATGATAACTATTCTATGAATGAAACATTGAAAGACTGGTGCTATGGTTTGAATGTGTCCCCTGAATTTCACTTATTGGAAACTCAATGTCCCATAGGGCAGTATAAGGTGAGGTTTTTAAGAGGTTATTGGATCATGAGGACTCTGTACTCATGAATGAATTTCCATTCATAGATTCACAGATTAATGATGTATCATAGAAGTGGAACTGGTTTAGAAGAATAACAGAGATTGCAGAAAATTTTAGTTGTACCCCCAAAAGAGAAATTGCCTTTTCTGTGAGGCTGCTAGAGTAAAGAGCTGGCTCAACCTACTCTGTTAGAGGACCTAAATCTGGGCTTCCTTTGGTTTGCTGTGATTTATTTCACCACTGGCTCCAAATGCATTTAAGGATAATACATTAGAGCCTTTAGCAAAGTTCAATATCTGAGTGGCTGAGGAGGTGCCCTCAGTTTTCCTGCCCTGCCCTCACTCTTCATCTGGCCCAGACAATCTGTACCTCAATTTATGTATTTGAGAGTCTGTCTGCCCTCCTGACCTCCCCTTAACCATAGTAGGCCATATGCTTATACTCTGACCCTACCACTGCTCTTAATTCTCCTGTCCTGCTTCTGCCATCAGCAGCGCTGCCTGAATCTCTGGTGTTGTCGCTCTCAGCTCTCCTGCTCCTTGTCCAGCCATCAGCGCTCCCATTCATTACTAGTAGAGCCCCAGAGTACACAAAGAATTTTTCCCATCTCTTCTGCCTACCTTAAAGTTTAGCAGAAAGGTCTGTGCCTCTAACTTAGGGATTTTTCTCAGCACTCCTGCACCATCCCAGCTGCAGTGGCCTCTGCCTAGCACTCCATTGGTCCAGAGTGGCTCAGAAGTTTTCTCTCACAGTCTGAGCTGCGCTCAGTTCACCCTATGTGGCTGTACCTTAAGGCAGGTCACTCTGAGCTCTCCTGCTCTTATGCCAGTTTAGGTGGCCACTGCCTTGAGGGTGGGAGTACCTGGGCAGGGAGAGCTTCTCTCCCCGTCCCCAGTGTTCCACCTGAGCACTGATGAAGACCTCTGGGAAAGAGTTGAGTGCAGACTTTGTGACCATTTCCCCGTAGAGATTCTAAATCATCCTGCCAGTCCTTACTAAACCATCAAACCTCTTCAAAAATTCCTCTATTTTTTATTACCCTCATCAATCAAGGCTTTTTCCTTCTCCTTTTGCTCTGCCCTGGTTAAAAGCAGTTTGGGGGGTTTTCTATCCTGGTAGAGCTTCTTACTTAATGGAGTCTGTTCATTTATGCTTTTTAGTGGCCTGAGGTTTCTGGAAGATTTTAAGAATCTGATTTGGTAAGTCATCTTTCTTGATGGACACAGTAAGAATGCTATTCTCTTATACTTTTTTCTTCCTTCGCAGAAGTAGAAACATTTTAAGTGGAAGAGTATTTTTAATATTTAATTAATGAATATATCTTAACAAAGCACAGCAGGCCCATTGAAGGTAAGAAACGTATTTCTACATTATCAAAATTAAGCAGAGTCTTTGCTACATAATTTTTTAAAATAGGAATTTATTGTTTTTAATTATCAGAGAGATATACATTTGTGCATACTGAAATAAACCTTCCTGGCTATCAGTTTCCAGATTCTGTCCATTACTATGGAACTCTATTTGTAATGCCTCTGAGCTAAAGATAAAAGCATATATTACCTTTGAATTACCACTTTAAGCATGGGAATATTTCATAATCTTCTTGAAGAATATATTGAATCATCATTCTGGAAAACGTATCACACCTTATCAAAAATGCTTGTGACTTTTTAGTCTATTTTTTTAAATATGTGGTTTCAAAAATCAGAGCTAGAAAGCACTTAGAAGCAAAATTTAAATTGGAACAATAATGTACTGCCCTGATCATTTCTACATATAGAATTGGAATTTTCATATTTCTAAGGTCAGAAATGAGAAAGAATATTTAAATATGCATGATTTTGAAATTAATATTTCAGAAGTTTGCATTATATTGCTGGGATGGACTCTATTTGCTGCCTTCTGGTAAAAGATAACAAAAATCAGGCAGGCTTCCTACAGTACTTTCAACGTGCCAGGTATGATTCTAGGCCCTTTGTTTAAGTTTACATTTTGGGCCACAAAACAATCCAGTGAGATATGTACTGCTACTTCTTCAGATACAGGGAAATTTTGTAACCAAATTTGAATTAATGACCAAGTTCCGCAACTAGTAAGGATCTGAGTCAGTACTCTAGCTCTGGAGTCTGTACTCAAATTCAGTAACAAAATTATACAAAGAACTAGACCTCTACATTATGGACTGAAACAATGTAATTTTATAATTTTTTAATTTTTATGTTTAAAATGGCAGGCTTGCTGCTATAAATTTAAAGATATACATGAAACCATAATTATTGGTTTTCTTTAAATTGATTATATGTTTGATACTCACTACAATTACTATTTTCTATCATAAAGAAATTTTTGTATCTGTTTTCTTCTGTTTTATAATTACTGAATTTACTTAAAATCAAAGAATTTTATTTTCTTACCCACACGGTTATAGTTAGAGTCCACTTAAACACATTGAAAGATTAAAAAACTGTGACTAGAAAGCCAAATATTTATTTAAAACAATGTATTTTTATCATCATTTTTGCAGTAAAATTGGTATTTTTATCATAGCCCTATTCTAATGTGCAAACAAGTGGTGGTTTATTCTCATAAGTGACCTAATTATCCCACTGTGTACATTTACCGTTTAATGATATCTCAGCTTCTCTCAGCTTTATCATATAGTTTCACTGAAAGATATACAGGAATAAAGTAAAAGGATGGGGATCAGATTCCGTCTTCCTCTCCTCTTTCCTGTAATTTGGGTCTCCTGGCACTTCTCATATTGGACTCCATGAACAGCTATTCTGCTCCCCAGGAGAGCGCCATCTGGTGTTCACTGAGGTGTGGTTAACATCCTCCTATTGGTTTCTGCCCCTGAAGTATGTAACCGGGAAACTCAATCTGTTTTTGATAATCTGCTTGAGATCCTCTGACGTCTGAATGTGTCTTTCTAGTCTTGACAGCGTTCCCTGAAGTATCTGATTGCAAGCCTGTTGTGTGCCCTCTTTGACAATACATTGGGAAGGTTCTCTAGCCAGATTCTCAGCAATATTCAACATGGCAACTTCTTTCTTGCTTCACAATAAATTAGAAGGAACCAGATTACCTAAATCACATGGAAGTGATTAAAGTTACTCTGGCTGATAGTCTCCCTCCACTGCAGATATGTTCAGTACCTGCATACACTGTGTTTTTGCTGATTACTCCCTATTGATCATCTCCTCCCAGTATTCAAAAGAGAAAGTGTGATAAAACACTTCCACATTTCATTTTCCCTTCAATCAACCCAACAGATCCAGTCATGGAGAACTCTCTTCCGAAGGACAAGACAGGGAATAACATGGCTGCCTTCTGCTTCTCCTACCTTCAACTCCTATCCCTTCCCATAACTGACAGCATCAAAGGGTTACTCAACTGTTCCTCCTTTTCTGACAGAAATTTTCCAACTATTATCTCCTAATCCTAATGAAATTAAATCTTCCATAGGACATGACTTTATATTTTCTAGAGAAAAAAAATTACATATATTTTTACCAAGGTCAAGCTTCCAAGAGTTTTGCCCTCTTGAACTATCTAACAACCATATAATATTCCTTAAAGACACAGGAATGCCTCCGAAAATGAAGATGTTATGTGTCTCCTATGTGAAAAAAAATATAAAATAATTTTAAAAATTTCAATAGATTTCCAAAATTGATTTCTTTTATTTTAAAAAACATGGAACATTTTTATTGAATATTGGTTTGCTGGATTATAGTCACAATATTTTCTAAGACAAAGACTTAAAAGCACCAGATATGTATGAGCAATTTCAATTAGAATTTCTCTAGAAAGCTTTATTCAACAATGGAAAAAACCATAGTTGACATTATTATTAAGGCTCACTACAAATGTTATTTTTACCTATGCCATAGTAAAATAATATTATTTTACCAATAATAAATTAATATATATGGGAATTCTCTAATAAAAGAAATTAACTTTACTTCAGGTAGTAAGAAGGTTGAATCACATGAGGTTAGATGGTTGGCAATAAAAACACTCTCTTTGATAGTTTCATATTGGTATTGGTTTTAAATGGAATAATATAAATATCTAGTTATAAGAAACATTCATCAATCAGTACTCTGTATGTCCATCATTCATTATCTGTGTATGGCTGAAAGATACTACAGCTACTCACAGTGCTAGGTAAGTAGAAAATTCTTAGTGCTTAATCAGTTCATAAGTGAAGAACCTCACAAAAAGTGTTTGATCTCAAAAAAAACTTGATATAAAAGAAAAAGCAATAACTTATTCAAAATTTTATTAATATACATTTGCTGTAAACTAATCATGTGCCAAGCATTGATTGGCATGCTGACAATGCATTTATGAACAAATAGAGGTACGCCTTGAAAAAAAATCTCTGGCATTAATGGATGTAAATAAATAAACTAAGTCAACTTTATCTTGATCTAGAGAATTCACTGTTGATCAGAGTAAAGATACAACTTTTTAGTGGTTGTACCTACCATACCTCTCTCACCCCTATTCACTACAAGAGTCTTATTCTCTTAATGGTGGCTCCAAATGTTATGAGGCTTCCTTTGAGCAGAAGAAACTCTTTTGCTGGAAAAAATGTCTGATGAGTGTGTGCTTGTTTGCTGAGTCTTTATGGTATATCTGAGGTTCTCAGGTTACAAGCCTTTCAAGAAGGAGGTCAAACTATTTAACAAAACAATGGGTAAAAAAATAGATTTGGAAGAGAGATATGAAGGAAGAAGGAAAAAGATGGCAAGAGGCGTGCACAATATTGCATCTCTCATGAGGTATTGAAGGTGATCCCTGAAATAAAAAGCAGGAAACAGCCCTCGTGGAAATAGTTTAAAAGTTAATGGAAGAAGATTTAGAGCTGACAAGTAGGAGAAAACTGGTATTTCAACATAGGGAAGAACTTAAACTAAGAATGGAGATAAAGCAGCAGAACCACCGGTCAGATGGTGCTAGTAGCACTGAGCAGACCCTACAAGAAGTAATTCAGATGTAAAGTAGAGATTAAGTAAGACTGTTACAATAGAAGCTAAAAATAGATGTAACATATAGAATATATAAGAAGTAAGAGTTTATGCGGGAGGTGGTGAGCCATTTCTGCCACCCTCTACTGTTAAACTTTGTCTTAACTTTATAGAACTTTCATTGTCTTTCAATAAAGTCTGAATGTCTTAATGTAGTGTGTGTCTTCTATTTTCTGTGCCCTGTCTGCTCAAAAAAGAAGTTCTAACAGAGACTCTGGCTGGGTTACCCATGAGTCTGTCTCCAATGGTGCCTATCATAAGGCAGGTAGTGGGTAGCACGATAGGGTGGCAACCAAGGCTTTCCTCTGGACTTTCTCCTATGAGAGGTGGTCATTCTAACAGAGAGGTCCTAGCCAGGGGCTTAACATGGGCCCACATCTATTTTAGTGTTTGTTGTTCATTGATGGTGTGTCTTTTAATTCTTTGACCACCCAAGAACCTATTTAAAGTTCCAACATGCCTTTAATATTAAATACTTAAGTTGTAAAACATAAATAGGATTTTATGTGAGTGTACTATAAAAATAACAAAAAACTTTAGAGGAAGAAAATCTAATTTTATTTTTTTAAACAGTCTCACTTTGTCACCCTTAGTAGAGTGCTTTGGCATCATGGCTCACAGCAACCTCAAACTTTTGGGCTCAATTTATTCTCATGCTTCATCCTCCTAGGTAGCTGAGACTACTGGCACCAGCCATGACACCAGATATTTTTTAGAGACAGGGTCTTGCTCTTGCTCAGGCTGGTCTCAAATTCCTGAGCTCAAGCAATCTGCCTGCTTCCACCTCCCAGAGTACTAGGATTCCAGGCATGAACCACTGTGCCTGGCCTAAAATCTAAATTTTTTATATTCTTTTTTCAAAATCTTCAAAATCCAGTTCCCTATTCAGAAGAACTCATCATCAAAATAAAAATGAGAATCCTTCCACAGAGGCCTTTGTACTTTTATTGATACTGCTTATTTAAAATAAAATGATCATATTTCTTATTATTCTGAGAATTGTTAAAATGTTATATTTTCAATATGCATGTCAATATATATAACTTTAACACATTATTGTTAATATTAGATCATATACCATGGAATAATTAATCATATTATAGTTCCTTTAACTACTCTCATATCAGAGAGTATTTAGGTTTATACAAAGGATGGCTAATTCACAGTTTACCAAATCTATCCTAGACCATTTAATCAGAAAGGGATTTAATTCACTTCATAGAACTATACCTTTACAATTTTCCTGGACATATACCAGAGAAACAGACTTTGTACTAAATGCCCAAAATATTAGCTCCATGGCCACAGTATAGAAACTTTATACATTTTTACAAAATAAAGTTAAGAACGCTGAACTAGAGATATTCTAATAGCATTTAGATATGAAAAGCTTTCATGGATAATTATAAACCTTAGGTTACTTCCTCAAATGCAATCTAAATATAATTCAGAGCACATAATGTTTGGGCATATGAAAACGTAATTATATGAGCACTATTTAAACTACATACAAAAAAACTCTTCAAGTGATCACCTTAAGACTTTTCAGATGTTTCAAGATTATTTTCTAGCCAGTTCTAAAATAAGATGCTGCTTTATTAACTAATCTATTTTTTTTTTTGCTGCGTCGAATTCCCTATTGTTTTAACAAAAATTTTTCTCAACCTCTGAAAAAGTTTTAAACACAGACAAAATCTGAGAGACTCAATCTTATCATGCTTCAGCTGAAAAAGTAAACCCGGAAAGATGTATCTAGTGCAAGTTAAATATACTTGTGCTATCTAAATTCTGACTAATAATACAAAACTGCTTCGAATGCATGTCTTGGAGAATACAGTATGTCAGCTACCCACCCCTATTATTTTGAGAAAATGTAATTAAATTGGGCATCAACTCTTCCCGTACCTTTGACTCATTTCTAATTAACACACTTGTCCCCAAAAGGATCAAAGAAACACCATGGCTGAGAGCATCGTCTCATTAAGAGGATTATTTGCTTCAAACTGAGCCCAGTTGTGTTCTTTAATCTCCAAAGGGAAAAAAATATATATGCTACCAAAACGATTTAGTGTGAAGGATTCAAATTTCAATTTAGAAATGAATACATGGGGCCACCAGTGAGCCAAATAAAAAAGTATTATAATGAAATACTGGGACAGGAAGATTGATAAGGATCCTTACTCATCTTTTTAATATGCCTATTAAAAATGTGGTAGCTTATAGTCGTATAATATGCACCTTCTTTTGACATGGGTTAAAACTAAAAAAGATCTCTAAATTACCTGTTGTAATATTTGAAGGAAAATATTCAGTGTATTACAAATAAGACATACAATCTATTCTTAAAGTACATCAATCTAACTAAAATTAAAAGATTGAATGCATGAAAAATATTCCTGAAGTTCTCAGTCTTTAGAATCATTTAAAAGTATAAATAAGTGAACTTTACATTCTAATTTAAATAGAAGGTAGAAAAATATTTTATTCATAGATATAATGAAGGCAATAAAGTGGCTAAGCACATTGAAAGACCCAGCAGTAAATATTTGTTTGTGTAGATGTACAATTCATACATCCCAATTTATTAATGGCAAATTTGGTCAACTTATTTTGGGACTCTAGACCTGTTTAGTGTTAGACCAGGTTTGAATTCTTTGGTCACCAAGAATTTACCATTTCAAACCATGCTAGTTAAATGTAAATGACTTCCCATTCCTATATAAGTATTTCTATCTTTCAGATTAGGTGGTAAAAAGTGACTTCCTTCTTATAATGCAAGACAGCCTTGGGGAGCGGAAATAGAGTTTCAAGTCTTTTACTTAGTAGTTGTGTTTGTTTATTTCCATTACCTAACATATCTGCCTTTCAGTCACTTAATCTATAATAAAGACAAATAATACTCTATTTTGGTGTTGCTCATTATAGAAGTAACTAGAAAATCACTAAGTACCAAATTTATGTAAAACCCTGTGCTGTGTAGACATTCCATAGCATTCTCAAAACAATTATTTAGAGTCACTATTAGCCCCACTTTACCAATGAAACCTGCCCAGAGTCACACAGCTGGGAAGCAGCAATGCCAAGATCTGAATCTTTTTTTCTCCTCCAAAGCCTATTCTCTAAACCACTAGCAAAGTAAGAAAAGTATGACATTTTCTTAATGTACTAGAGGTGTTTGACTAATGTTAGCCATTATTATACTTTTTTTTCTTTAACCTTAAAAATTCTACTGGTACTTCTTCATTTTAAACTAATAGCAGGTCATTGCAGAAAAGGATTTTGTAGTAGAAAAAAAAATAGTCCTGTTAAACTTACAAAGTCTAAAGCTGCCTCACAGTAAAGCATTGACTATATTTGACTGTTGATTATGGGACTTTCCAATTAGCCTTACTATTCTCTGTAGCCAATACAGAACTTATTTTAAAACATATGAAAACTAAAAAAATGAAATAAATATAAAAACTCAGTCACTTTTACTTGTGTTGGTACAAGATAAAATCTCATAGGAGATTATGAAGTCTATGAATTATATTGAGAAGTACATACTTTCAAGGATTATTATCCGTGTTCAAAGCAGATAAAAATATTTCCAAATGTTTTTGCTATTTTGTTTTCAAATCTTGTTCTGCTGAACACATAAACAATTAGAAAACCATATTCAAAATGGCAGCTGTGGGAACCGTAAAAGCATTTCTTTTATGATTATTCTATCATTGGTATTGGGCTGTATCCTATGCAAATGTGGCTTAATATAGTAGAAATTACCATTATGGGAATCCATGGTAAAATTCATCTCTTTAAGCAATGTTTAGGTACAAATTGCCTATAATGACCACAAGATTTGTACAAAAAAGTTATTCAGAGTAAGAAAGAGAGAATCTGGACTCCTCTCACTTTTTGCTGGAGTCTGGCCCTCAGCAGACAGGAGGATGCATGCTCACTTTGGTGAGAGCACATCTTTTCTCCTTAGTCAACTTATTGAAATGCTAATTTCTTCTGGAAACCTCATAGACACACCAAGGAATACTGCTTTCCCAGCTGTCTAGGAATCCCTGAGCAGGATCAAGCAGGATCAAGTTGAAACATAAAATTAGCCATTTGATGGTATAAAAACAATAATTAAGTGAAACAAGAGAAAAAATAATATGAAAGTGAAATTAGGCAGCATTTAGACAGTTATTTGTTCTTTTGTAAATCAGTTAACTTCTGGACACCATATTTTCTCATTTTTTAAAATAAAAAGACTAATCTAGAAGACCTCTAAATTCTCTTTCCACTCCAAAACCCCAAGCTTCATTCTATACTACATTATGAATCCTTCACTACAAATATTTTTGTCTTTTTCCGTTTGTCCTATTTTACATGGCCAAAATTCAATTAATATAATTTCTTTTATATTATAAACCATTAAGTGTAATTCTAAATCATATTTGTTCAAAAAAAATCATTGATACAAAGAACCCAGCTCAGTTCTGGAGAGGGACTTCCATTTTGGGGGGCGTGAGCAGGCTTAGGTCTAGATCCTCATCTCTAGGCCTAAACAGGCCTTTTTGCAGGACACCTCCTCTGGACATAAACAAGTTCATAAAAACAACTTGACTGGTATTTTATCTTGGCTGTCCCTTCCAGACTAGAGAATATAACCTATTGTCCCTCCCGAAACAGAGAAGTGGTCTCAGGTGGGACCATATTCCTATACAGGAGTAGTTTTGAAATTAACTTCTGGCCCAAAGGCCTCTGGCACCAAACAGTTGTGACATACCCCAGACATATATTCCATCTCCCCCAAACGCGCTGCCCACAGGATAAGAAAAGCAACATATAAACCCTTAGACACAAGGTCCACATGGGCTACTCACTGGGGTCCCCCATTTGGCTTTCCAAAGGGTCTCTGACATTCTTATCTATCTATCCATCAATAAAATCTGTCCTTTCGCTTACTTGGTGGTCCATGGATTCATTCTTTGAATCTCCAGGACCATGAACTCAGCAAAGAGAGGTTTTGGCTACATCATGACATATACCTATAATAATATAGTTTTGATCAT
>NW_003852411.1:982585-987266 GCF_000181295.1 Otolemur garnettii
AATAACTTTATTTTTATTTAAATTCTTGTAGTCTCTTATAGTAACACCATACTTTCTTTCTTCATAATCTAGACCTAGATCCCCTATTTGAGTTTGGAAATAAGTGGGCTTAGTAACATTGCATTAACTGAATAATAGAAGATATTTTAATACAAACACGCACACTCTGTGTCTGTGTGACCTATCAGCTAGACTATTAACTATTGAATTAGACAGCCCCAATAGCTCCCTAATTAGTACTTTAAACCAGAATTTTATTATCTTCATACTCTGAATGCCTGCGTGAACACGCTGTTTATATAGTAGCTTGCCAACATCTTACAAAGAGGTGGCCAATTTGAACAAAGTGTTATGATGTAATAAATATGGTTACATAAATTCATCTAAGAATTTTCACAATAAAATTGTATTAAAATAAAGAATATTTGTAATTATAAATAAGTTTATATTTGCTAACTGATGAATTCATGATTAAAATAGCTGCTTTAGAACAAATCCAAATAACTGCTATTTGCATTTAACATACAGATATTGATTCTCGAGAATGTCATATTGTTCTGCCTTTTCCTAGTTAACTTTAATAATAGTGCTTCTAAAAGTATATGAAAGAACAGCTATTATGCCTTTTTATCCCCACACTCAGGCACTAAGGAACAAAATATGTTTAACGGCTGAAGATAATCTTCTGACTGTAACAATGTGCCAAAATATAGTAAAGCTAACAGTAAAAAATCAGGACTAAATGTACTGAGGATGGATTAATATCTGTGGTATTCTTTCTTGTTTTGATTGATAGATGACTTTGATGGTCTCATTTAAAAAAAGAAATTGCTCCCACCACACCTCATCTTCATTTCCCCTTCTCCCCTACCTCCTTTCAACAAAATGGAAATTAACATAAGATTATTTAATTGCACAAACTGAAATTTCAAATCAATCTTGGCTCTCTTGATCAAACAGAAAAACAAACAGCCACCTTCTAAAAAAATCAAATTTGCAGTTGTGTTAGTAAGTTAAAGAATAAAGTTCAATTCCACTTAAACACAGAACTTAGTTTGACACTCGTTATTTTTAACACTTAATCAATTCTGAAATTCATTCTAATGGAAAATATAGAATGAAAAGACTTTTTCACAAGAGTATTTACTAATAAATGAAATCCACACCCCTCTCCCAATTCTTTTATTTTCTAGTAGAGACTTTTTGAAGGCAACTTTGAAATGTTTCAATGTTTCTTGAGTTGAATGGAAGTGAAACTAATGCCTATAAACTCTAAATAATATATAATTAGAAGTAAGTCCTAGGTCTCTGAAGTAAGACAGGACAAGATGAGGAGTGCATTTTTAAATATTAAGATTCTCCAAGAAAATCATAGTAGACTCTGCATATTCCATTGCCAAGTCACTAAGACATTGACACTTCACTATATCCTATAGAAGACTCAAAACATTCATCAATTTAATGAATGTTGAAGAAGTGTTTACCTAGGGCTGTTAATTGTGACTGTCACAAGCACTAGGGATATTATAATTAGATAAAGACATATGAATTTTGCTCCCATGAAGAATACCTAGGAATATGGAAGACAATATACAGTGGAATACAGAAAGGAGACTGTAAGAACTGCTACAATGAAAACAATCCTTGTAATAAAATAGAGATCACAGATTTGGAAGCTATTTGGAAGCTATTTAGGGAGGGAAAAGCCAATCTGTGCAGGCGATATCTAAGACGAGACCTGAGGTTTAAAAAAAAATGCCAAAGAGTCTTCCTCAAACAGAGAAAATGTATAGAAACTCTTAACCTGGGGCACCAGAGAAAATCAGAGTTCCCTTTTAGATATAACAAATTTGGGAAGTTTATGACATATTCAAGTGAGAATGTTGTAAGCACATAGATAAAAGATTTAGAGTTCAGTGATGAAATCTGTGCTTCATATAGATGTTTGGGAGTCATTACCATATGACTATTTAAAAACTTTGAGCAAGAGGATATTGTGATCAGATGACAATGAGTAACTCCAAAATGTATTGATTTCACTGTGGATAGGAAGCAGTCAAATGAGTCTGTAAAGAAATGGAGAGTGGGGGTTGGGGACAGGAGGAGGAAAACAACAAGAGATAAAAGATCAAAGTGTTTCACAAATGACGGAATAAACGACACTGGCAAAAGTTGCTGTTACACTACCTGATTTCAAATCCTAGTGTAGTATGTAACCAGATCTGTAGTAACCAAAACAGCATGGTACTGGCATAAAAGCAGACACACAGACCCATGGAACGGAGTAGAGAACCCAGAAACAAATTCATGCATCTATAGAGAACTTAACCTTCAACCAGGTCCAAGAACATATAGCAGAACAGTCACTGCAACAGGTGGTGCTGGGAAACCTGGATGTCCATGTGCAGAAGAATAGGACTAAACCCTTATTTCCCACCATATAGAAAAATAAAATCAAAATGGATTAAAGACTTAAATCTAAGGCCTGAAACTATGAAATACTGAAAGAAACCTTGGGTAACAACTTCAGGACATTGCTGTGAGGTAGGAGTTACTGAGTATTCCCCCCAAAGAGGAGGAAACCAAGTAAAACTGGACAAATGGGATCCATGCAGCTAAAAGGCTTCTGCACAGCAAAGGAAACAATCAACAAAGGGAACAGACAGCCCACCGAGTGGGACAAAATATTCACAAACTACCTGTCTGACAAGGGATTGATAACTAAAATATCTAAGGAGCACCATAAAAATCAATAGGAGGAAATCATATAATCCAATTAACAAAGGGGCAAAGAATCTGACTGAGCATTTCTCAAAAGAAGAATACAAATGATCAGCAGTTATATGTAAAAATGCTCAACATCATTAGCCAGAGAAATGCGGATGAAAACTACAATGAGACATCCTCTCACCCCAGTTGAAATGGCAGAACTGGCCCAAGGTATGGCAGTGAGGAGAGTCGATTCCCTCAGAAATGAATGGAGTACCAAGAAGAAGGTACCAGGAGATTTCAGTGGTGGTTCACATAATCAGCCATTCACTTTGCCAAAAAAATTTAAAAAATTTAAAAAATTAAAAAAATTTATATACACACACATATAAATGCACACACATATACATATATCTCTGTGTGTGTGTGAAGGAAAGAAGTGATAAAGATATATAATATAATATAATTATAATTATAATATAATTATAAAATGGAGAGTAACCACATAATCCCAAATTGGTCAAAACAAAAATGTTTTAAGCAGCACTAAATAATATTCAGAATGAAAAGAGGCATGGCTACATAGGTTGAAGAAATTAAAATGATAGGAATATTACAGAAAGCCTTGTAAAAAATAAATTTAAATACTTTGGTGAGGCAGAAAATTGCCAAATATAGCTCAGAAATACATCATAGAAAAATGAAAAGGTTGGATATTTCCAAAACTTAAAGAAATTTAATTTTTGTCAAAAGTCCCACAATTTGGGCAGCACCTGTGGCTCAGTAAGTAGGGCACTGGCCCCAGATACTGAGGGTGGCGGGTTCAAACCTGGCCCCCGCCAAACTGCAACAGAAAAATCGCCGGGCGTTGTGATGGGTCCCTGTAGTCCCAGATACTTGGGAGGCTGAGGCAAGAGAATCACCTAAGCCCAGGAGTTGGAGGTTGCTGTGAGCTGTGTGACGCTGCCATGGCACTCTACGGAGGACAATAAAGTGAGACTCTGTGGCTACAAAAAAAAAGTCTCACAATTAAAATTCTAGGAAAAATGTCTTCTCTGGTGAATTTCTACCAAGCATTCAACGGAGAAATAATTCCTCTCTTACAAAATCAGTTTCAGGGACTAGGAAAGTTGTCCCAGAACTTACTGGAGTCAATATAACTTTAAAACTAAAATGAGTTTAATGTAATTGTAGTTGAGACCTTCACTCAGGAGGCGTGCTGAACACCCTCCCAGTGTGCACATAAGGTTGAATTACAACTTGAAGTTCATCTCACTAATGAAAATAATGTAACCTAAACATTTGTACCCTTATATCAATCTGCAATTAAATTTAAAAAGTAACAAAGAACTAGTAAAATAAAGATTAACGAAACTGTCAGTTTTTCACACCATAGATGGAGTAATGCAACATAAGATATCATCTTTATTCATTAACAAAGGTCAACTCATTCAAACCAGTTTGAATTTATCCATATTGGTTTATCAGTGAACAAGCACTTTATGTAATGTACTCGTGTTAGAAGATTAACAAATTAAAGAAAAAAAAATCAAAATACCAAACATTTGATCACACTTAAAAATGTTCTAAAACTAAAAGAAAAATGAGAAATTAATGGTGTGTGTGTTCAGGAATATATAAAATACAGATATTACACACACAGAGAGTTTTATGGTGAGCACTGAAGATGTTCATTTGAAATAAGAAACTTTATTAAATCTTGTTTTATGGTGTAAAGGGAATCAAATCATTGTAGAATAATAACTTCAATTATTAGAACCAGAAAAAAATATATTGTAGCATAAAATCTTAGTTAAGGGTAAAAGAAAAAAAAAGAACTATAAGGATGGGAAAGAATGGTACAAACTGTTATTATTATGATAAAATATGATTGCTTTGCATAAAAAAATGGCAAGTGGGCAGTGCCTGTGGCTCAAAGGAGTAGGGTGCTGGCCCCATATACCGGAGGTTG
>NW_003852411.1:988089-998185 GCF_000181295.1 Otolemur garnettii
AAATAAAATGAAATTAGACTCTTAGCTCACATTCTAATAAAAATCAATCTGAGATAAATTATATCTTTAAGTGTGAAAGAAAAACCTCTACTTTTAGACTAAAATATAGGAGAAAATATTTCTGGAACCAAGAGAGGAACAGATTTCTTTTTAAAAAGAATTTCTTAAAGCACATTAAGAAAAAGGTCAATATATTTTACTACATTAGAATTAAGGACATATATTGATTAAATAACTTCTCAAAGAAATTAAAACAGAAGCTGTAAACTAGAATAGGTATATGCCATATATAAAATTAATACTGATTGCTATCTTGAATGTACAAAGTGAAACAACAAAATATACCAGCAGAGAAATAACAGGAACAAGGAATTCTTTGATGTATAGTAATTAAAATACTAGATTATTTTACACCAACTTCAGAAAAAAATAAAAGAGAATACTATCAGTGAGAATATAGAACAGCAGGAATTTCTCAGCAATCAGGATACTGAAAATGCCCATTAGCTCCTCAAAAGAGAGAGATATGGGAAAATAAATATGGAGAGATACAGATACAGAGAGATAAGGATTAAATATGGTGATAGATTAAATGCATAGAGAAAATTTGCAATTCTATAAATATGGTTACAGATTAAATGCATAGAGAAAATGCAACTGAAAATTTTCTATTATACCACAAAATGCATGATTTTTTTCTATTGTTATTTATTTAGCAATGAATCTTGCAATGATTATATAAATATCTATAGTCTTTGAAGTTTCCAACAGCAGGTTAAAAAAAACTCTTTGGCACTATCAATATGTACCACATTATTAAAAACCAGTTGGTACAAGACGTTTTATTTCCATCTAGGAGGGTTTTTTGGAAAGCAAATAATGTAATTGCTATCTGATTACTTACATTTTGCATTGATTTTTTTACATTTCCTTTATTTTACCTATGCATTTTAAGTTCATTGGTATCTTTCCATATAAGATTCATGGTAGCTCCTCTAACCAATCCATCATGTTTTATGTTGAAAGCTGAATCAAATAATACATTATGGAAATGCATTATTGCTCTTTTTTCTTAGAAGTTTTAAATATTGAACTTGGCCCAATATAATCAAAGGTAAATATTAGTGATCATATTTTTATTTCATTTCTATCAATGCACATTTTTTAGACATAGTTCAAAGAGCATTTAAAATAGCATATAACATATTGTACCATCATGAAGAAATAATGTCTTAAAAACATATCTGGATGTGTTTTTTTTAATAGCTATTTCCTAAGCAGTGGAAAAAAATGTAATGATTTTTAAAATTTGATTCATAAACTACTTGAAGCAGATTTATTGATTTTGTTGGATTCCAAGAACCTTATAGTAATAGCTCCAGTCTCTATTGCCAGGTTTGATTATATCAAATGAAAAGATTAAATATTGCTAAAATGATAACAATCTGAGATTTCTTTTCAAGGCTAAAATTCTGGACCGAGATAATTTCCATGAGTGTAATAGACTGCCATCACCATAATAGTAGCCTTTACTTACTGAACGCTGCTGTGTGCCTGACAGAGTTTAAGCTTTACATGCATTCCCATCATTTAATCAGTGCAGCATTATGGCATCCTCAATTTATAGATGATAATCTATGCTGAGGCACAGAAAACTTATACAATTTTTTCATGTCATCACAACTCATTAAGTGGTAGAGCTGGATATGGATGTGAACGTGAGAAACTTTCCTAGGGGCTACACTATTAGGAATTATATACATTTACTTCAAGCTAAGTTGAGAGTTTTCATGAATGAATATAAAAGATTTTTAGCCAATATATTTACATTTTAAAAGCTTGTATTGCTACAAGGGTCTAGAGTTGGTACTATTAAGTGTTGATATTTAATGTTGTCTTAAAAAAGCATTAGTTTTGATGGTTAGACTAGCTGGGAAATCAGGCAGATACTGTGTGTGTGTTTGTGCACGTGTGCGTGTGTGTGTGTTTATCCACAATAATAGACTCACTGGAATTAAACTTGCCCCTGAATAAGAAAAGGAGGAATCAGCTCAATAAGGTAAAAATGGTGTATCTGAAAGACCAACTAAGTCGTCAAAATCAAACAGATCAATTGAGAATGACAGGCCTGTTCAGACAAATGGTTTGAACCAAGCAACTGAAAAGCTGGCAGCCAGAATTATGCAGTGATTCAAGGTGGCAGGCAACAAGCAGGCCCCTTGAAATGGGATTCAGGATTCTGTGCGAGATGGCTGTCCCTGAGTAACAGGCAAGAAATGTTTTAAAGCCAAGAGAAAAGACACAGGAAGGTAGGGCAAGTAAACAGTACGAGAAATGAAGGACAAGGTGGAGCAATCTTTTTGAACCCGATAGAGGTAAAAAGAAAGTGTGCAAAATAAATAAATAAATAAAAATAAAAGAAAGTGTGTAATTTACTAATTTTCTAAATGTTAAACTAGTGCTTTTCCAATACTGCTTTCCTAACTTCACATTATCCCCAAGCCTAATGTTTTGTTTAAATTTAAATAGGTAAATAAATAACAAGCAAAATTATTAAAATAAATGTCATAATTTATCATTTGCTGGGCAGAATGTCAAGTGCTTTCCTTATATCTGCTGACTAAATTCTGACTATGACTCTTTTTAAAGGTTATTATCCACCAAAGATGAAATAATTAATAAGAAAATTGTGATTCATGTCCAGAAATATAGTTACTCTCATATTGAAGGCAAGAGAGGAAGATTTCTGGATAAGAGCAGCCGGTCTGTACAAGAGAACCAATTTTAATTGAGAATATTCACTGATATGAGGCAGGATGTGTTAGATGTTTTCTGTTTTGTGTCTAATTTAATTCTAATGATGGTCCTATAGCATAAATAGGGATACACCTTTTCCTAGAGAACCAGTCAAATGTGCTTTCCCAGGAATCAATGTAACAGTGACACGCTATCAACAACACACAACATATAACTCACCAAATATCATTATCAACATGGAGATGAGACTAAAACAAAGCTATAGAGCTTCACGTGAAGTTATCAAAATATTGGACGTTTGAATTAGGTTCCCTTGGACATCAATTTTTTTGAACAATTTGATTAAGTGATTAAAACTTCACACTTTAGGCTTTTTGTGTCCCTTCTATAAGAGATAATGGATAGTAACCTCTTAAATTTTCACACAAGTTCATTTTCAAAACCAATATTAACTTAGTAACAGACAGTATCAGAATTAATTGCTAAAACAATATATAATTTTTATTAAATTAAAAATCAAGGCTCTTCTTGAACTCATAGACACATGCTGGGAGGACATACTTATTCTGGAATTGCTTTTATAAATTTTCTTATCTTGGAATGGTAAGCTTTGCTTGGATTGTCTCAGCTTTCCAGGAGGCTTTCTGCAAATCCTACAAGACTACGAGACCCCTATTGCTTGGGCTCCACTCTTTGCTGTAACAATATCTCCCTGTGTCAAAACAAATCAAATACCCTTCAGTGATGTGAGTTGTGACTGCATTTTCTCCAAGGTTCAAAAATATAATCAGATCTAGAAATGCCATTGTAGAGTTTCTACCTAATGCACAAAATAAAATGTACCCCCCACAAAACATCAAATGGTGTGGCATTCTCATGACCACCCAGTTAGCCAACTCACTGTTTATACTGACAATTGCTTTTATATTTTAGTGATCTTATTCCAAATATCAACAATCGATTTGCCAATGACTTTAAATTCAATTCAGTCTACTTTTAGAATCTTTAACTCTTAACGAAACAACATTGAATTGAAATACTCTAATATTTAGGAAACTTCTGTAGGGTTTTGCTTGGAAGAAGCAGCCTAAATGTTGCAGAGGGAATACAGACTAAAATGTCAACAAATTTTCATCTCATCATCTGAAAGTCCAATGACATTTTCAAAGTAATACCATCATAAACCTGAGTAGGGCATGTTACCAACACAGCTACTTTTCCTAATGAGTCAAAATTGAAACTTAAGATTTTATGAATAAACTATTATTGAGTAACTCTAGTTGAACATAGATATATATTATATATAACTATTAGTTATTGTGAAGTTGTATTTAATATATTACTATTATATAGTGATATATTTCAATTTATGTGGAATAAACCAATGTTAAGTTTTCCATATACTTATAGATAGCAAGTTTAAGCATCATCTTTATAGTTCATATTTTGTCTATAACAGATTTGTGTGATAACTGCTATATTTTGAAAATTTGGGGAAAATGCAAAGGCAATTAAACCTAGAACCCTTTGTCTTCTTCATTAAGCTTTCCCAATACAGGTGGAGGACAATCAATTTCAACGTAATATGACAGGAGATACAATTAATCCATGGATAGTGCATTAGTAGCACTACAACATAGTACCTAGGAAGTCCACATAGGAAATGTGGTATTTGAGTTGTGTGAAGAATCTTCTAGAAAAAAATGGAAAGAAAAAGATATTGTTGGCAAAGAGATTGTCCCATGTGTGTTCAGAACTGTCTAAGATTTGACAACTTTGGTCAATGGACCCTTAGAATAACCAGAAAAGGATAGGAAGGACAATAGCTGAAGGAAGAAGGGATTCCGTGCTGAGATTCACCAGGAATAAAGTAAAATATGCAGAGAACACAGCTAGTTTAAAGTTAATATAGGATCCAGCAGTAACTTACTGTATGGTAGGGAAGGAGCACATCCATAGGCAGAACTCAGGAAATCAATGAGAATTTGCCTGAACAATTAATGTAAAATGGTATTTGAGGAGAAGTATAACAAAGATATGGTACATGCTCTGGCTCCAAGGTGGGATAGAGGACAGATGGCTGTTTCTGTGATACCATAAATTTGAAAAATTGTTTATTCTAAGTCTCAGTTTCTTCATTTACAAAACTGAAATGCTATTACCTACTTTATCATAGTAAGGTAAAAATTAGATGCCATAATGTACATAAAGTGCTTTGAAATGCACCTAGTATGTTTAAGGGATTCCTATGCAATGCTTAGTGCTAAGAGCAGTAAGCAAATAAAGGGAAATAAAGCTGCCTCTGCCCTCAAAGAACCCACAGTGCCGAGGGAGAGTGATACGCTGACAGGGGAGTTTAATAGAGGAGGGTAGAAGTAAGTTTAGAGGCATGTATAGGTATGATATGAACACAAAAGAAGGTCATCAAACACAGCATGCTTTACCCGGAGAAAAAGGTCCAGGAGGAAATAACCTTGAGTTAACCTTGAGTTAAGTCTTAAAATATAAGAAACAGTCAATAAAGCAAACGGAAGGGCATTCCACAGAGAAAAGCCAGCATACACAAAGGGAACATCAGTACTCACAAAGCAATAAAGTGAGGAAAAAAGGCCTAGATAAGAGTTTCCATTGCTGGTGCATTGGCGTATTAGATGTGTGGCTCATGGTAGCTAGAAACAAGCCTGGGGAGAGAGATGGGGAAAGAGAGAGAGCTGCCAGATTTCAGAGGCTTGTGTATGCCTTGCTGGGGAACCAGGGCTTTATCAGGGAGCTCATGGAGAGCTGTTGGGTGCTATTAAAATCTGACATCACCAGATTTTTAAGTCTGAGAGATCACCCTGGAAGGAGTATGGACCAACGTGAATTTGAGTGGGATAAGAAAAGAGATAGAGAAATTACAAGTGTTTAATTATAGATGATTATATTATATTTATATTTTCATTAACCTAATTTTGGGGCAATAGATTCAGAACTGAATTTTGAGATGCAGTTTTAAAAAGTTTAATTAATTCAAAATTCCAGTTAAGAAGATTGCGGCTTAAAAAGAACCTTCTATTAATCTAAGACCTTAGTACGAGTATTTTCAGTAGCATCTATTAAGCCTGAAGGGCATGTTTGCTATCAAACACTGAGCTGAGAACTAATAAACTGAACCATGCATAGAAGGCTACTCCTGCCTTCAAAAACAGGGCATCTCCTTGTTCAAATCTCTTGTTTTCCAAATAGTTGTGTCAAGGATCAACATTGCTCACTAGAAAAATCATTACTGCTACTTCATAGAGAAACAAACTGAAGGATACATGTGAGCACTCGCATAAATTCCAAACTCAATTTAATGACAAGCCAAACCAAAACCAATGCCTCTTCACTAAGTCCAGGACTGGACTTCCCCCAAACACATTCCTACCAGTGTGAAAAGTGAAAAGACAATACACAATATTGGAGAAAATTTTTGCAAGCCATATGTCTAATAAGTGATTTCATTTAGAATATAATATATATACAAATCATAAAACTCAATAGTAATAAATAAAAATATTTCTGACCTCTTATATACCTAATCTTCAAACTTAGACATGTCTTGGGGATCAGTATTGGTTTTATCCCATTTTGCTGTGTGAAAAACCGTTTGCCCCATCAGGATTTATCCAGTGGTTTCAAATCTAGTCCTCTTTTTGTACATTCTGTGCTGCTATAATAGAATACCACACACTAGATCATTTGTAAAGAATAGAAATTTATCCCCTTATAGTTTGGAGGCAAGGAAGTCCAAAATCCAGGGTCTGGCATCTGGACGGGGACTTCTTGCTACATCATCCTGTGGTGGAAGGCAGGAGCGCAGAGGGAGAAAGATACAGGAGAGCACACGCAAAGGATGAACTTGCCTTCTTAGAATGAACCCACTCCCATGGTCATGATAATCTGCTCATTGGAATTAATCTGCTCATTGGAGTGGAGTCTTCATGGTCTAATCACCTGCTAACAGTCCTATGTTGGGGACATTCAAACCATAGCAACTCCAGCTGATAACATATCCCCGATTGATCCAGCTAATCTAAAGCTGTCTTTTGAAGTCCACACATAAAAAACCAAAGACTTTCTGCAAATCTATTCTTAGGTATTATAATGGTACTTCAAACTTGAAGAAAATTCATTTTCCTCCCTAAAATGTGTCTTTTGTAGTGGTGCATATTTTATTAGTAAATGGCACCAATATCTACTACCTGCTCAATCCAGAGTTTTGAGAGCCTTTGACTTATCCCTTTAATCCACTAACTCCTCAAAGTATCATGCAAACATCACCAGCCCACCATATGTCAGCTTTCACCATACTGTGTCCAACATCTCTTCCTGTGTTACTGAAAAAGCCTCCTACTCTTCTTCCTAATTCTATACCTTTTTCCTTCTTCCCTATGCAGGTTTCCGAATGATTCTGTAAAAATATGTTCTGTCACATTATTTCATTTTTCTGCACAAAACTTTCTAATGACTTCTGATATCACCTAGAATAAAAGTCACAAAACAAGGTTTTGCCTGTTTTTGTTCACCACTATATTCCAAGCACCTAGAATAATACCTGGTATGTAGTGGACTCTACATAATGTATAAATGTTTATTGAATGAAGAAAGAGATTTAGTCTGACTATTTACAGCCATCTCCACATCCACCATACTAGTTCAAAAACTACTCTTTTTCTTCTGCAATTGTGGAATAACTCATTAGCTTCATTGTAATTATAATCATCAACTTTGTTCTTCCACAGTACATTCTCCATGTTTTAGACAGATTAGTATTTTATATGCAAATATAAAAACCCCTTCATTTCTACCGTTCTTAAAATAAAGTTGATCATGGGCTATAGATAGCCTGGATGATTAATCGCCAATTTTTTTCTCTGTGGTTACTTCATGTTGCTCCTCTCTTAGTAAACAAACTCCAGATATACTAGACAGCACTGAAGTCCCAAAATGGGCATATTCTCTTTCTTTCTTTCTTTTTTTTTTCTCTCTCTAATAAATAGATTTCCTTCCCTTCTTTCTGCAAAGGTAGTTTAAACATCTTCTTCAGAATTTATATTCGTTTCAACATCATCAGAAGAGTTTTTCTATACCTGTAGATCAGCGGTTCTCAACCTGTGGGTCCTGACCCACAGGAACTGTATTAAAGGGCCATGGCATTAGGAAAGTTGAGAACCACTGCTGTAGATAAAGGCAAATATCCTTGTCTGCATTCTCAAATGGTATCCTGAGATTCAAATAAGGTATAATGTAACATTATTTATCAATAGATTGTTATTCCTACTAGATTATTTTCAAGAAAACAGGAGCATTTGTAGCTAGTATACTGCATTATCCACAATGACAAGCATAATTCCTAGAAATATGGCCAAGGGTCAATAATCATATAATACATGATGTACCTGGGAAGAGCTCAATCTTTAGAATTGGATAGACCTGGTTTGAATCCCAACTCTGCCACTTACGATCTGTATGAGCAATTGACTTGACCTGATGTAAGTTTCAATTCTCTTATCTATCAAAGGGAACATCAGTATTCATCTTAAGTGGTGATGATAAGGATAACATTTCAGATGGCACATGAAAATGTACCTGCCACAAAGTAAATCATGATTATACTAATACGTAATGATTAACTTACATTAGACTATATTCTATGGAATAGCAATATTTACTATGTGTGACATGTGAAAAATTCAGTCAAATCGAGGCCCACCTCCCACCACATAAATGTATAACTTTTGGCAATTTGCCCAGATGCTTAAAATCCCAAGTTATGTATTTATAAATAAGCACAAAATTATTTATCCAAAGGACTGTTGTAAGAATTCATTTTGACACGTGTAAAGTGATTGTGCATAATAAGTGCTCAGTGAAAGCCATAAAGCCACCCACTATCAACAAGAGAAGTCAAACTAGAATTAAAATTAAGATTTGTATAAAGGGATAGGCAGATCATGCACTCCTTGCTAGGCTAAAAGAATGATTAATTCTAGTTAATTTTGAAAGATAGATTTACATATAAATGTGCATATACAGTACATATCTATGGATACATATCTATAAGAATTTTAAGTATTTTCTTATATTAACTTCTAAATATTTTGACAGATTCAAACCCCAATGCATGTGATGCCAATGAACTGCCTTAGCAAAGTAATACCATCCTTCCCAACAGGGAATTCAGACCTATTCTAGTCATTTGTAACCTATTTACATAGATAATCCAAATTTGTACCAATATAACTTTTATTTGTAGCTTGAGTAAGCTGTAGGTCTGCAGGCCTCATCAAAGATTGGTCTTCCCTTTAGATACGCAAACTATTCAACAAAACTTTCAAGTCTAAGAGAATTCTGTCACATGTGATTGCTTATGTTGAAACCTCAAGCACATAGTGTAAAGGAGATAAATGCACTTACAAGTTGAAATACACATCTTTAAATAACACCCTTAAAATTTCATTTGTGAAGTCAGGAAAGTATAAATTGAAACTCTGCAGTGGGAATGGCTTTCCCCCCCCCCCCTTGATTTCTGCTATGCTGAAACCTTGTAGTGCTTTTATAAAACGTTTTTAGAGTGGTCCGTGATTGATTACAACACATACCCCTGCTTAAATAGAGCACATGGTCAGTGAGTCCTAAATATAAATCAATGTCCTATTTATGTAGACAAAATTCATGTAAAGAATGCATGCAGACCACCAACAGGATTTATTAATACAGAGGGTGCCAAAAAAATGTACACATTTTAAGGAAGAAAAAAACTGTGAAAGAAGCCATTATAGATGCTAAGGAAATTCTAAATTTAAATATTTGAAACAATAAGACAAATGTTATGTGCCAAACATAACTTCTGGATGGATAAAATCCTTTAAGAGTGTGAGTGTGTGTGTGCACATGTGTGTGTGAGCTACCCTTTAAAGTTAATAATGGTGACTGGAACAATTTGACTGGAAGGCAGGTGTCTTCTTCCTGGGCACTTTGTGACTCAGCAGTGGGTCTCTAAGGTGCTAAACAAAGCTATACTTGAAATAATATAATCCCTGCAGAACTCTATATAAGAGTCTCTCCATTTTCTGTAGAGTCCTTTGAAGGAATGATAATCATGCTTCTTTTCCATTTGATTCTCAGAGAGACTCTGTACATTTGGGGAGCTTAAGTCTATATAAACCTCACAAGGAGACTGTTTAAACAAAGGGCATGCATGATACTCATATCAACTAATTTTTTTTTATCCTATCTTCTCACTCAGTTCACAACATATGCAGAACTGTTAAATACATTTTTTAGAGTCACAAGACAGTACTTTATACTTGTCCAC
>NW_003852411.1:998526-1000481 GCF_000181295.1 Otolemur garnettii
CTTCTCCCTTTGTTCTCTTCTCCACTGAGGTACTGCACTTCTCCCTGCCTCAGTATCTTCTCACCATCTCTCTTTCTTGGAATGATGCTCTCCCCTTCATACTTAGTTCACTCTTCCTCTTATTTATGGCTTAGAGTACATTTTCTTTCCATAGAAAAATATACGTTACTTCACAGACTACAGCAAATTCTGCTTGTATAGTACTCTATAATCTTTACTTATTGCATTTGTAATTATCTAACTTGTTTATCTATAACCTTCTTTAATTGTTTGTAGACTTCTTAAAGAAATAGATTATACCTGCTTTATTTCTCCTGAACCCCTAGCTCCTAGATAAATCTCATGGGTCATAATAAGTTCTCATTTAATGATTGTTAAATAAAAAAGGAAGTCAATGACTAAGTGCTGAGTAAACCAATAATGAACTCACTGATAAGAACAAAGCAGATACAAGAAGACAGAGGAACATCTGAGGGAT
This sequence comes from Otolemur garnettii, assembly GCF_000181295.1. Classification (NCBI taxonomy): domain Eukaryota; kingdom Metazoa; phylum Chordata; class Mammalia; order Primates; family Galagidae; genus Otolemur; species Otolemur garnettii. The sequence continues at coordinate 999,005 of NW_003852411.1, forward strand.
TCAAGGAAGGCAGAGTTCAGATTATGAAGATCTGAGAAGTATCTTGAAATCTAAATGTAGTAATTAAATGTCATAAGTGAAAATTTAATCAGATGTATGATCGTACTTGTCTTTTAGAATAATCCCTTTGATACAAGAGTAGAGGATATAAAGAAAGTAAGAAAAACTAGAAGCAAGAGGGCAGGAGCTGATTGATATGGGTCAGAAATAAGAAAGCGCCAGTGGCAGTGGAAAGTAGGGGATGAGTGATTTTGATAAATAGACTGTAAGAGAAGAAGGAGAAAGGAGATGGAATTTGTTTTGGTCTCATTCACTGAGGTAGAGATTGGTTATAGTGACAAAAAGAAGAAATGTAGGGCAAGAACACACTGGTCAAAAGATGATTAATTTAGCTTTATATTCTCTGTGTACAGAGAACTGAAGAACAACTTGGAAAGGATGTTTATGCTAAAGCTGGAGTTTTAGAAAGTATGTGTATATAATAGGTAGTTAAAACCAAGGATTAGGATGACATAATCCGGGAAAAAGGTAAAGGGAGAGAAGAGTTCCAAAGAGCCACTGAGTACATCACATTTTAAAAATGAGCTTAGTATTTGAACTCATTAACGTAAGAAGAGGAGGATCATAGAGATAGAAAAAGTAGGGTAATTCTTTCCATCTCTGTAGTCTACCTCAGTATAGAAACAAGGAAAGAAAATAATTTTAATAAGGAAAAAAAAGCTAAAAGTTTTAAATACCAGTAGTAATCAAAACAAGATAATAGCGAAACAGCAGCATCCTTCAAACAATACTAGAGTCTTTTTCACTTTCCCAGATTTTCTTTTGCTATTTTTTCACTCATTCATATAACACATATTTATTAGAAGTCTACCATAAACAAGGTATTTTTGTGGGTGATCATGAGTAAGGATACTAAGGAAAAATAAGATCTGAATGAATAAAAAACTTCCCACAGGAGACTCAAGAACACTCTGGCAAATTCCTCCCCATGGTGACTCAGCTCTTAGGAATTTGTAGAAACTTAACTTCCTAATACCTTGAAACTAACACTTACTTCTGCTTTGGTAAAAGCCCCTATCACACCAACTCCAGCTCAATTCAAACTGACCAATGAGAAGGGTACCACGGGTACCCTTGACTCTTGGCTGGAGATAAAAGGGAAAAGACAGCTCCAGTTGGGGAGCTATGCCATTTTTGGTCTCCCGTCCACTATGGCTCCACTGAATGAAATAAATTCCTTCCTCTTTAAACATGGCTTGGGTGTTTCTTTCTCTCCATCAGGCCTCATTTTCCTGCAACAATGAGAATGAACCAATTAAAAAGAAAAAGTGTCTATATGCTGGGGACTTCAATTCTGGTCAGTAATCGGCCACACAACAGGTCATATCTCAATAGGACAAATGTTGAGTTAGCACAGAACCTACTTTCTATCCTTGTCTTGCCTATCGTGTATAATGATACGACATAGTACATAAGA
>NW_003852411.1:1001498-1002872 GCF_000181295.1 Otolemur garnettii
CCTTTAAAGGAAATAGATAAGTTTTCCAAAAGGCTCAAGTATACACAATTGAAAAAGCACTAGAAATAAACTATAGATTAGAAACTACAATATTTGAAAACAGTACAAATCACACCTTCATATACTACTGTTACCTATGCTCCAACTCTTTTACTTGCTATTGTCTTCAGATGAAATTTTTTCCTGAGTACTTGGCTTGAGTTCACAAGGGGGAGAAAGAACATCTATGGAGTTCCTGTCACATCCTGTGACTGCCCAAGGTCATAGCAAAAATTGAGATTTAGTCTTAAGAATAAGGAGTATTATTCTAGTCTCCATAATCCTGTTTCTTTCTGCTGACCTAAAAAAAGGTTGGATAAACAAGTTACACAATTTGATTTTCTTATTTCATTTCATGTAATTTGCTGAGTGTTTATGAACTGTTAAGGTCAAAGTGTTACTTATGATAATAAGACCAAATTTACAAATTTAAAGTATGATATCTATGGTGTTTTCTGCTATTATTTTGAAAAAAATGTACATTTTTCACTTTGAGAAAAAAGACAAGTCTCTGATCAAGACATAGAGAGCCACTTAAGAGAAACTTTTTATCTTCTTTCAGTATACAGCTGCTATTGGATTCTTAAGGGAGAGAAATCTGAGCACATTACAGTTACTGTCTGTACCACACTAATTCTGAGTCACTCTATTCAATTCCTCTGGTTCTACTAGAACTTAACCAGTACAGAAGCATAAAATGTTTCTAAAATAAAATGTGAAAATAAGTCTGTAAAATCCAATGGGACATTTATTTCCATTACAAAATTGAGCATTGCTAAAAGCAATTTTGCAGTTTCCACAACATAGTGATTTCCCTCCAAAACTAGTCTTAGGAAAGGTTAAAGCTTTATCAGAATTAATGTAGAATTAGGAACTATTTTTTTTTTCAGTAGGATTCATAGGGCAGCTATCCTAAAAGTCAATCAAGACTATTATCACAAACTCTTAAATTACTTGTTCTTTACTTCTCTCTCTCTGCCTACCCCCATAGTGTGTGCATGTGTGTGTAGAAAATAATATATATATGTACATATATATACTACTTTATGTATATATGTACATATATACACATATACAAAACTGCTTAAAAATATATATGTACATCATATATATATGTGTATATATATGTATATAAATATCAGACCATCAGATATATATATCTGTATATATATATCAGACCATCAGAGAAACTATACTTATGACAGGAGCAGATCTGAATTTATTTGAGACGTTGCTGTAATCTTGCCAGAAGTACTCCCAAGATGTACATATGACCAATGTCTACCCATCCATGACTTTCAATGATGGCTACTCCTTACTAGGCAGTATACTCTG
>NW_003852411.1:1003288-1011303 GCF_000181295.1 Otolemur garnettii
GTGACTGACACTGATGTATTTACAGGGCAGACAGAAGGTCAGATAACTAAAAGCCTGTGCTCTCTGTGTAATTGTTAGGGCAACAGTGCTCATCTGTGCTAGGCATTTGCATTGATAGCTTTGCCTGGACTTGCTTTCAAAGCTCCATAGATTAATTTTCATGGAGTTCTGGCCTAAGCATATAGGAATCAAAAAGATTTTTTAAAAAGATGTTAGCTTGATTTTCTGTATTTTGAGAATAGGCTTTAAATTTTAATAAAAAGCCTATAAGTGAGCCTAGCAGAATGATAGCCATATTTTACTATCTTTGTCAGGGTAAACCAAGAGGATATGAATACATTTAATCTGCAAGACAAGTTCATATGCCTATTCCAGGCCAACTAATTTGAAAATGATACAAAGTCTAATCTGGTGACCCAAAATTAGGTCATCTATGAATGGAGAATTTTTCCTACAGAAGTGTTTAGCTCAAGAGAATACAAGAATGAGTATTATAACATTTATTTCAAAATAAATGTATGTAGATATTATATCTGTGATGAATTGTTAAGAAAAAGAGCAAAATGGCAGCTTTTGTGTGACATTATTTTTGTAATAATGTAACAATTTTGTAATAATACACACACTATGTACAGAAGCCTGGAAGGATATAAATAAAATTGGGAACAGTAAATACCTCTAGAGAGATGATACATGCTTTAATTTATAGTACATTTTAATCAATATGACAGGAGATGTACGAAGTCTCACAATTATGTCCACAAACTCGCCACTGTGCCCTAACCTCGGCAGCACTGTACAAACAGCTCAGTAAGAATTCATAACCTTAGGATACTGGTGTCTCAAGACTGTGTTCATGTTCACATATGGCGGTGTCTTGTTGAGTGATGGTCATTATCATTGTTGCCATTCAATGACAATGGCAATTCAATGTTGTTTATTATCATTTGGTATGTCATTACAAGAATATTACAGCTTGAATTAGAGCAACAAACAAACATTAAATTGTTTAGTAAACTTGGCAAGAGTGGAAGTGAAATGAGAGATATGTTAGTCTGAGTTTATGAAGATAAAGCCCATGAAGAAACAGCAGTGTACAAATGGATTAAGTGTTTTTCTGAAGGGAGAGAAAGTATCACTTATGTAGAGAGGATAGGACAGATAATAATGAGCAGAACTGATGAAAACAATGCAAAAATTTATTGGATTGTATGTCAAATAGTCAGCTGACTGTGAGAAGTACAGCAGTCCAAGTAAACACCAGAGAGAAACAGTTAGGAAAATCTTAACTGACAATCTTGGCGTGAGAAAGGTGTGTCTCTTGCATCACGACGAGGCACCAGCTCACACTGCCCCATCTGTCAGAGAGTTTTTAGCCAGGAAACAAATAACTGTATTGGAACATACTCCCTTCTCACCTGATTTGGCCCCCAATGACTTTTTTCTTTACCCAAAGATAAAAAAAATATTGAAAGGAAGATATTTTGATGACACTCAAGACATCAAGGGTAATATGACAACAACTTTGGCCATTCCAGAAAAAAAGTTATAATATTGCTTCCCAAGAGGAATACTTTGAAGGTGAGTAACCACAGTGATAGTCAACAATGAGGTACGTAGCTCTTTTCCTAGGATGAGTTCACAAACGTGTCAGCCTCATATAATACACGTATTTAACTATATTGCTTGTGTTCTAGATTTTGGAGGAGCTTATGTGAGTACATGCTACTTCTTTTATTGAATATGTGTTATGTAATAAATAATTAAACTAAAATTTCTAATTTATCTGAAATGGAGAAGCATTGTACTAGGCAAAAAATGGCTGCATTTTGACACAGTCAATTTTAAATCTTAGATTACCACTAACTAGTTATTTGATGGAATCACAAACTCTAGAAGGCTCCTATTTCCCAAACAATTGTGCTTTAGTAGAAAAACTTGAAGATTTCTTTTTACTCTACAATTAGCAGTGGCAAGGACTTAACCTAAAATCTTTACAAAATTGGAAATGTACTGTAGCATGAGCACAAAAAAACAATGAAATAATCCTGAATTGATCTTGATCCTCTTTAAATTGGTAGAAAGCTAAAAACTTATGAGATATGACCTTTAGTGTGCTGTTTACATGAAGTACACTTTAGTTCACTATATTGACAGTTAAGAATATAGGTGTCGCAGTTAAACAAATCCTTAGGTTCATATTTACACATAGGTACCTCCAGAGAATTTAATCTTTCCTTTTCTTTTTTTCTTTTTAGAAAAACAAAAGAAATAAAAGCATAGGCTTTAAAATGAAAAGTTATAAGAAGGGATTTGCCTAGTGTTAAGATTATCTCCCACTCAACAAATTAAATATATATTTTGACAAAATACTGCTAAAAGAGTCTTTTTCAAAGAGAGAATGAAAGCAACCTAATTTCCATTACTAATGCCTGATTTGGCAATACTGTTAAATAACTTCATTCTTTGTGTGTATCTGCTTGCCTTACAAGGCTGACATGATGTTGAGCTATTCATTTTTTTTCTAAATTTCATACTCCTACATAACGACCTGCATCATACAATGTATTTTCATGGTTGCTTTCCTTTTAGTGCTAATCTCCATTAGCTACAAAGAATGACACAGATGCCATCTTGCCAAGCATTTCTGATGGAGCGACAGAGCACTGCAAATGTCAAAGAATTGAGTCCATGCAGCGCTGCGTGTTATTAACCCCAATACTTACACCATCCACATTTGTTTCATATTGTAGCTTGCTGTCTGAGATGTGCAAACTGTCAAAGCATCTCCCAGATCAAGAACTGAACTGTGGTCCTTTCAAGAGAAGTTTAGAAGGAAGCAATAAGGACTTGGCCAAAGGAAAAATAAAATTTTAATTGGCAATGCTTAGTGGTCATTTCCAAGAGACGTGTATGTACATACAACAGACAGCAAAGGGAGTCTACTATTCTGACTTAAGTGTTTGTGTCTGGGGTTGACTCTTTAATTCAAAGGCCATAAAACAGTCTGCTGAAAGATATGTATTTCTTTTGTCAGGTATCATAATATTAAATTCTTTATTATTGCAATTAACATAGGAGATGTTTTTCCTCTCCCTCTATCTAGCCAGCCTGGCATTAGAAGCCATATAAACTAAGGCATAAAATTCAAAGTCTATGCGTTTTGCCTAAGAAACCTGTTCTAATGGATGCATAGTATCCCATGGTATACATATACCACAGCTTGTTAATCCATTCCTGGTGGTGGGCATTTAGGCTGTTTCTAAATTTTGAAGATTGTAAATTGAGCTGCAATAAACAGTCTAGAGCAAATGTCCTTATGATAAAAGGATTTTTCTTTCCTTCTGGGTACATGCCCAGTAATGGGATTGCAGGATCCAATGGGAGGTCTAATTTGAGTTCTTTGAGGATTCTCTATCCTTCCTTCCAGAAAGGCTGCATTACTTTGCAGTGCCATCAGCAGTGTAAAAGTGTTTCCTTCTCTCCACACCCATGCCAGCATCTACAGATTTGAGACTTTATGATGAAGGCGGTAGAAGATCTAATGCAAGGTGGTGGGTGGGGAAAGAGGGAGAGAGTAGACAGAAGGTGGGAGGGGGTGGCAGTTCATAGAGTATGGCACACCTCCTGGGTCAGGGCACAATTGTAAGAGGGACTTTACCTAACAAATGCAATCAGTGTAATGCAATTCCTTGTACCCTCAATGAATTCCAAACAATAAAAAAGAAAAAAAAGAATTCTGATGGAGATATATAACAAAAAAGAAAGAAAAGAGTTCTATTTTCTTAATTCAATTTGTAAACCAAATAAAAGCACAGACCATTTTTAAGTAAACAAATATAAGAAACAATCACAGGATGTAATCTATTGTTAGGGATACATTTCAAACAAAAGACAAAAATGGAACAAACTGGAGATAGTTCAAGCCATTTACACGTAGTCCTCTGGGACAAAAATGGGCCCATTTGCAACCATGCAAAGCAATAGTGTATGTGCTGATGGGAAAATACATGCAGATGCCAAATGGGTGCATTAACCCCCCTTGGCATAGTTAATGTAGACATGCCCTTAGGGATCCTCACAAGACCCATCTGTTCAGTCAAGCATTTGCTTAATTGTGTCAAATGCTTGGCAAATGCAGTGTCAGTTAATAGATAATAGATATGTAAATGCTGTTTGTGTTCTTGTACTTATGCCCAGGGGCTTTACAATAAACACATCACATATTTTAAAAATCATTTCTGTTGGGGATAAAATGATAGTCCTGCTGGCAGCATCAGTCCTACTCATGATAGCTCAAACTATTACAATGCTCAATAGTTTATAACATATTATCAATTAGGGATTTTGGCTACCTATCCATTTTGTGATAATCTGGATTACTATACATGTTACTTACTTGCGGTCTAATAAAGAAAAGTAGCATAATCATGCCCCCTCATTACACAAGTGTCCCCAGATATGGACTAAGTGGCATGATTCAGTGAGGAGAGCACCTATCCTAACAGCACACTAAGAGGGACGGATCTTTGGAAATTTACTTGACCTTGTTGAGCCTCAGTTCTCTCTTGTGCAACTAGAGGATAACAAGTCAGGTCTCCCAGGGTTCTGAGCAATTTGAAAAATGGAAACACTGAGAACATAATAGACCTTCAGTAAATTCCCATTCCCTTTGTCCCTTGCTATACTCTATCACTCTGCAAGACCTCAGGTTACACATTCAGATGAATTAGACTACCTCTAGTTTTAAACTCTTGGTGACACCACTAACTGACAAACGTTGAGAATTAAGTTCTTAATATCCCCTTTCCCCTCTATGATGCAAAACTATTATCAATGACACATTTGACAATTCTGAGGGAAATGGCTGCCAACATGTTTTAGTAGAATGTTAGATGGACAGTTCAGTGACAGAGTAGTCCTCTCTAAGTTTTTTGACAGTAAATCCTTACAGCTTCTGTTACACCTTTGAAATATCCTTTAAGAATCTCTTTTTCTTACACTTCAGACATAGATAGAAAATCTTAAACCCATATAGAGCATAAAAGACTTAAGTGGGGCATGACAATCTCTCCAGGTGTTGTGAAATAATGAATCAATTTTGATACTGACAGCCCATCTGCTAGAAATAATTTTTTGTCACTTTTTATTTCCTTCACACTGGCCGCATTACTTCTATTCTCTTTAGATGTGCAGCACAAGTTTTTAGAAAGACTAAATTTTCACGCAGACCAAGGTGTCACCTGATAAAAATAAAAGAAAAACTCACATTTCTTCCCTTTAAAGCTTCAAAAGTATTGGATTATAAGTGTTAGAATGAAACACTGCAGCTTACGTTCAGCAGTACTGAACTGGATATTCAGAAACTCTAGGCAGGGACTGGCCATGTGGCAGGAAGACTCCAGACAGGCTCATTGTCAGTTGAGAGGGGCTGGAGCAGTAAACTGCCTGTCTCTGAGCTTTTCTCTATCTTTAAGCTACCTTATCACTCCAGATCCGTTTTCATAAACAATGGGTATGTGAGTGAGGAAAAACAAATAATTTTGAAAAGTTGATTCTAAATAGCATGGCTTGGTGGATGGCTATAATTCTTAAAATAGCACTAATGAGAAGACTTTTCTCCTGACCTCCCCCCTCCTCCTTTCTGTGCTATGAGAAACCACTGCTAAACCAGGAATGCCATTGCCACAGCTGTGGTCAGGGCTGACATGAAACAGAGTGACTGTCTTCAACAGGGACCATCAGTTTGAGTGCCTTGGCAGCTATAACAGAGATTGGCAGCTCTGAGCAGGGAATGTTTCCAAGATGGCGGCACGCCAGTCATACGGGATTCCAACTCTGCACAGCCAGCACAGTGCAGTAGCCCCTCCAAAACCAAGGTGACTTTGATTCCTGGCAGGGGTAGGGGGACTTGCCTAAATCTGACATCCAGCAGTGAAACAGGAGACCAATGGTGGTGTTCTCACATTAATGATGGAGATGGTGCTGGTAACTAAAAGTGGAACATCTGAGTATACTTTGTGATAACAAATGCCTTCTCTAGATTTAGAAGTAGCATCAGTAGAATATTCAATTATACCAGGTCCCTGGATTCTGGTACTGGTTGTGAATCTCTTTCTCTCTGCAGGGGTTCATGTCACAATACTGAGGAAAAATGACTGACATTTACCTTGTAAGCTCTGTGGAGATGTCTCACCCTAAAAATAACAGACATATTTCTAAATCTAATATGAAGATTGGAGGTCAGACCAAATTTATTATTCTAAAAAAAATTAGTAAATCAGGATTAAATGACGTTTCTAGTTATACGTAATTATGAAGAGTAGCCTGCATTAGTGACCTGGTATTACATTATAAGGTACACAAAAGTGTGGTGCTGGAAATCTAGGTAGCTCTTCTATTGGGGGCACTTGGGATTACTCCTATCTGCTGGGATAATAGCAAACAGTCTTGGGCTAGAGGAGCCAAGATGATTTCACTTTATCTGGGGGGATGTGAGGCTGTTATAACAACACACTTATAATTTTTAGAATATTTTATTACAGAAATGAATGACATTTTCTTGACATCACCTTACATCTTTCAAACATCTGAATAAAAGGTCTGATAAACACATCTTTATTGTATTTCCAATCATAGATCTCATTTTACTTTAATCAAGTTATTGGAGAATAGGAATAGAACATAATTTTATTTTCCAAAGAAAACAAGATTTGGTCCCTGTTATTTCTTTAAAACTCTGTTTGAAAACTGTAAAATTCTATTTTTAGATCATCTCTTTCTTCTCACATCTGACCAGATGATACTGAACGAAGCCAATTGGCATTTTCAACACTGTCCCTGAAAGCTTTGCGAGACAGATCCAACAGTCCTTACTAGCTTCTACTTCTAAATGACCACAGGCAACATTCTGGCCATTTTTTTTTCTGCCAACCCACAACATAGATTGCCTTTTATCCAGCTTCTGATGGTTTTCTCAGAGATTTTACAGTCTCTAATAGCAGCTTCCTTTCACCCTTCTAGAGTCTTCCTATCTTCAATTCTTAAATTCGGAGTTCCATGTTTTGAGCTTTTCATATAGCAACACTCCACGTATGTGTGCCGATTTTTATATGATGCAAAAAAGAAATCCCAAAAGTTGTGGTTCACTTAAAATAACAATAATTCATTTATTTCTCAAGATTTAATTGTATGCGTCTTCTGTTGGTCTTGCCTTGGGCCACTCATGTGCCCATAGTGTTCTGAAAGCCTTGACTAGGGCTGGAGGCTTTCCAATCACCTTACCCCCAGGTCTGTGGCCTCAACAAGGATGGTTAGAATGCCTATAATAGATGACCTTGTCCCCCTACATGGGCTTGCATCATAGGCATTTTTACAGTTAAAATGGGAGCTTTTGCCAATATCAATCACCCACTCTGAAAGCATCTGATAATAGGTCTGGAGCCACTGTTTGTCATTGGCAGGACTTATCAGCCAGAAAAAAGAACAGCATACACAGAAGAGAGGGAGGGAAAGCTGTGACCTGCCAGGTCCCTGCATTTGTCCTTCACCACCTCTCACCCCCACAAACTTCAGAGACTAGTAAATACTGCTTCACTTCTACTTTCCGAGTCACATGCAAATTTTTCTGCAGCAAACTTCAACCTAAAACCACTCTAGAATAGAAACTCTGGGAAACATAGATCCCAGCTGAAACAGATTGAAACAGTTCGAGACATCATATTTCTTTCCTTTAAATACACTTACATTTTTCTGAGGCTCCCTGCCCTTAACTAAAACAAACAAAAAAATATGGAATATTAATATTTTAATAGGGTCATTCCAGAAAACAGATTAAATACTCAGAGGCAGAGGATTTAATGGAGCTACTAATTATCAGTTTGACAGGGTTTAGGGACTCATAAAGGGCTGGGAAAATCCAAAGCATAACAACAGTGGTATACTATTTTCACTCTGGAGTCTGAAGAGGGAAAAGAGGTAGTGGTGTTAGAAAAGACTAAAAATAGCATAGGGCC
>NW_003852411.1:1011677-1012293 GCF_000181295.1 Otolemur garnettii
TGGCAGGTCAAGATCCTTGGTTTTACAGGGCTATATATGGAATTAGAGGCAAAAAAGTTAAAACCTTAGTACTGAATATGTTGGAGAGACCAATGGAGACTCCTGATAAGACCAAGGTGACCTGAAGGTTCTCTCAGATAATGATAAGAAATTAAAAGATAATTTTTTGAGACAGATTCTCACTCTGTTGCCCCAGGCGAGAGTGCTATGGGATCATCCTAGCTCACAACAACCTCAATCTCATATAATTCTCCCTGACAATTCCTAAGACAAAAACCTCCATTTAAGGAGTTATGGCTAGAATTCATCTTATTTACTTTGCCTATAAACTCTTGAAGCAAAGATTTTGTAAACTAGTCTGAGGTTGAGGATTCTCTGTAGAAGACTATCAGCAGCAAACCCATATCCTGGGTTGGTGAACTCATCTTAAACTCAGGACTCAAATTATTCTCAAAACTTTAGGTTCAAAAAGCATGAATTCAGAGTTTCACATTAATTTCAAGTAGTAGAGAAAAGGCTGTCATGACCAAGAATCCATGTGGAGAACAGGCACAGCAGCTCCCACTTGTAATCTTAGCACTCTGGGAGGCTGAGGAGAGAGGATCTCTTGAGCTCA
>NW_003852411.1:1013370-1014409 GCF_000181295.1 Otolemur garnettii
CAGACCTGCACAAAAGACCTGCTACTCATAATACAGAAATTATTCCAAAATTTTGAGGGGGGAATATTCCTTAAGTCATGCTACAAATCCAGTATAATCTTTCAATCAAGCCAAAAATGGACTCAACAAAAAAAGAAAGCCCAGACAAATATCTCTTAGGAATACAGTTGTACAAATCCTCAACAATATACTAGCAAACTAAATTCAATCTAAAATTATAGGTCACAATTACGCTAACTCTAAAGTCACACTTCTCTATCTAGACCTATGCCCCAGGCTTTCCATTCCAGGGAAATCATGAAATCATGACTTGAATTTTGCTTTAATTTCCTAATTTGTTTGCTGAGAATAAAAGTATTATTTCCCAAGCAGTGTGTGCCAAAGTGATAGCGCAAAGCCAAAAAGAAAGAGAGAAAGAAGGGGGCAGAGAGGGAGTGGGGACGGGGGATTCCATTCATTAACGTGAGTTATTGGACGTGATGGAAATGTTAATAATTTAATTTATAAACCTTCCTTCCATATTTAATCCTTTCCTACTAGTATCCATAGGGGCCATTTTCTTTTGGTGAAACAAAACATGTACGATATGATTCTCATCAAACTTTCTGGTTCGGTGTGTATTGGGGGAGAATCAAAGGAGCAGGAGTGTGGCTCCCCATTACCTTCTTGGAGCAGCACAGAGGAATTTACCTGGGCCACTCAGACATCAGATTCCCATAGAGAAATGAGGATCCCTAACCCTTGAACCATGAAGATGTTTAAGTTTTACGACTGAGGAAATATCATCCTCAGTCCTGGTGGGAGCATGGGCTAGAATCCAACAGCAGTATGAATTATCACCTTGTTCCACCACTATATTGTCATTCATCTGCTGTGACAGCATACACCCCCCTGCCTTAGGTCAGTTTTGCTAGAAGCAGAGTCTGGGACAAAGGTTCTTGAGCAAATGATTTATGGAGTGACGTCTCTCAGCTGAGTCCAGTACAAGAGTGGGTAATAGGGCTTCACTGAGGAAGTAGATGAATAGCTATGTTCAAGA
>NW_003852411.1:1015206-1019290 GCF_000181295.1 Otolemur garnettii
TTTTGTTTGCTGAACAGCATATTGGAGAATATTAATAAAAACTGGAAAAATAGCAGGTGTTTCTGCCCCACTATTGCCCAGCTCAATATGGCCCAAGTACACTAGTATGCAGCAGAACTGATTGCAGGTCCCTGGAGAAGAAGCTAGCCTTCAAGCAGTGGAGATTTTTGAGTTGTATGACTGGAGAAGCCCCAGTTCTTCCTCTAGCTTGATTGGCAGGCAGAAGTTCAAGCTTAGAGACTGCAGCTTATCCAACATAACAGAAACTTCTTATCTAGCTCAGTTCTACAGCTTCAGCAATCACAGTAGGAGGGAAATTAGCTGGAGTACAGTCTATAAGTTGCAGCTTTTAGGAGATAGTGGGAAGGTGGCCTGATTTCTTGCCTAATTTTTACTACCATTTATAATACATTGCTATTGCCAGTTTCCATACAATGTCAGAAGAGGCCTGTATTAGGGAATCAGTCCTGAACAAATTAAGTCTTACTTTCATTTTCATACAGTAAGTTTGGAATATTTTTTAAGAATGTGATCTCTTTCTACCTTAAAAAAATAAAAACATAGAATCATAAAATATGACTTTAGCAATCATAAGATCTAATGTCTACATAGGATAGTTAAAATAGAATTTGCAGTGGCGATGAAGATACAAATTTTATCAGATTCTGAAGGACTGTGTCAGTTCAGGTATTCTGCAAAGCAAATGCCAAGATGTGATTAGAGGTACAAGAGCTTTTTGGGCCAGGGCAACGCTTGCCAAGGATAAGAGACTTGTGGAACCAGAGGGGTAAAGAAGGAGCAGACAGGAAGAGCCTTAGACGCTAGTGCATTTCTAAGGAATTTTCAATACCAGGATGGTGGTATGTGTTCAAGCCACCACTGTCATGATAGATGGATTTAGCAAATAAAAATATTGGATGCCTCATTAAATTTGCATTTCAAATCAGTAAGAAATAATTTCAAAATAAGTATTACATATACTTACACAAAATTACTAATTTTTGATCTGAAAGTCAAATTTAATCAGGTGTGTGTCCTGCATTTTATCTAGCAGAGCTAATTATAGGAATTCCCTATCAGGTAGGTATGAATGGACTAGCACTACCCCACTAGGCTTAGTCATTACCTGAGAGCAACCTGAGTTAAGTATTGTAATTGAAGAGGAAACAGATGGAGCTGTCAGTTACCTATGTCCCTCATAGCAGGTTTATCTTGAAGGAAATTTGAGTAGCATAATTGTGTAGCTGCGACAGCCTTGCTAGACAACACATGCAAAATCTTGGGAGCACTTAATAAGCATTCCCTAAAGTTTAGAGCCACCTACTGGTCTAGTGCTTCACCCTCGCCTGGGAAACTCAGAGGGCAAGAGATGGGCTGGCAGTCTGCTGCATGGGCACTTTTCTTGAAACAAGATTAAGCTCCAAAAGAGAAAGATGCCACTATAGAATAGTACTTCCATCACCTTCAACACTGTCCATCAAAGGTAACTGCCTGATGCGGGGACTAGACATGAAATAAGTAATGACATCTTCAAATGAAAGGCTCAGTGTTGTCAACAATCCAGAGCCGCACCACTGGAAATGGGAGGCACAGAGGAGAGGTCCCAGGGATGAGGAATCACAAAAGCAAATAAAAGCCCTCTGGGAGGGACGTCTGCTGTGGCAACAGCCAGACCCCAACTCTCAATGGTTTACAATAAGAAAATTATTTCTTGTTACATGATGGCTATATGTACTTTAACTGCAGCTTGGATAGACTCTAAGACTTCAGAAGGTATTCTAATCATGTATCTTTCATTTCAGAATCCAAATTGGAAAAGAAGAAACATTGAGAGTGTGTAATTCTCACGGCAGGCAGCAAAAGCTTAAGGGAATGAACTGTAGCACACAGGATTTGTGAAGCCTCCTCTCAGAATTGCCATATCTGCTTGTCTTTTCTTTCTCTTTCTCTCTCTTTCTCTCTCTCTGTCTTCTTTTTCTTTTCTTGAGACAAAGTCTCACTCTGTGGCCCTGGTACAGTGCCATGACGTCATAGCTCAAAGCAACCTCAAACTCTTAGGCTCAAGCGAGAGACTTTCTTGCCTCAGCCTCCCAAGTAGCTGGAACTACAGGCACCCACTACAATATCCAGCTAGTTTTTTCTACTTTAAATACAGGTACAGTGTGGGGGGAGAGTCTCACTCTTGTTCAGACTGGTCTTGAACTCCTCCTGAGTTCAGGCTACCCACCCACCTCAGCCTCCCAGAGTGCTAGGATTACAGGCATGAGCCATTGCACTGTTCTAAGCCCTATGGCCAAGCCCAAAGCTATTGTGATGAAGTGCTATCAGGAGGCACTGTGAAGTCACATAGCAAAGACACAGATATGCAGTCCCATCTCAAGGAAGGGATGCATATTTTGAAATTGTTATTGTTTGTGCTGCGTCCTTCATCTCCAAAAAAAATGAAAGCTTAGAATCCTAACCCCTACTGCCTTATAATGTGATCTTATTTGGAAATAGGGTCTTTATCCACATAATCCAATTAAAATGAGGCCCTGAGTGAGTGTTTTAATCCAAGAAGACTAGCATACTTTTAAAAAGAGGAAATTTGGACAGAGACTCATATACAAGAACGCTGGGTGAAGACGAAGATCTTCACAGAAAGAGATCAAGATAATGCGTCTACGAGCCAGGGAACGGCAATGATTGCCAGAAAAACACTAGAAGCTTGGAGAGAAGCCTAGAACAGTTCTCTCCCTCAGTGCCTAAGAAGGAAACAATCCTGCCGACACCTTTATCTCAGACCTCTAACTTCCTGAACTGCGAGAAAATAAATTTCAGCTCCTTTATCATAGGAGTCTGAGCCAACTAGTACAGGAATAGTAGCCTAACTTATCACAAGTCACCAGGAGAAAATATGCACCATCAAACATCTGCCAAGTCCAGAGAGTGCCTACACCAGATAATCTCTACCGTCCGTGACAAAGAGGTCTTTCCTGCTCCCCTTCTTCTTAGTTCTCTGAAACTTCAACTCCGGAGGCGCAGTAAAAATACGACTGATGGTTTAAACTGGAGCTGGAGGAAGCCCGTCATTTACAGCAGATTCAGAATTTTGATTATATAGTTGACCACCTCCCTACAATGACCACCTCCTTAGTTGACCCGATTTTCATAGACCAGACATGCACCCTATGCATATGTCAGTACAGCAGGCCGCGTTCCTTACACAGACCACCTTCCTCTGTCGGCCAGTTTGTCACAGTCTCTACGAGGGTCGACTTACAGAAGTTCTACTGTAGAGGAAAATGGGCAGTTTATTTCCAAACCAAGACCATGTTTTGTGACCTAAAGTGACCAGAAGTCCTTATAATACCTAACAGTAGTCAGAGATGTCAGGGGCCCTCCAGAAGTGTTCTATTCAGGGGTACGGGAAAAATTAGGCCACAGAGCAGTTTTAAAGAGACAACAGGAAACCAAAGTAAAGTAGCCATAATGACATTCAAGAGTTGTGCTCGTTTGAAGAAACACACACTCATTTTACAAATGAAGAAACTTGGACTTGGAGAATGTAAATGAGTTGCTTAAGGTCAAACAACTAATTAGTGGCAAAGCTGGGACAACGTCCAGATTCTTCCCAGTCCCTGTTTAATTTCCACTAAACTCTGCTGACTTATCTTGTAGACTGAAGGTTTATTTTTAGACTCTCAGAAGTGCCTTTTTATTTTTTCATGCAGCCACATTGGAAAACAGTTGGGCAGTTCCTCAAAATGTTAAACATAGAGTAACCATATGACCCAGAAATTCTACTCTTTGTTATATATTCAAAAGAAATGAAAACATATGTTCGCAAACACTTGTACACAACTATTCATAGCAACATTATTCATAATAGCCAGAAGAGGGGAGCCGATCCAAATGTCCTTCAAATCACGAACAGATAAACAAAATGTGGTATACTACAGAATGGAACATTATTCAGTATTAAGAAGGGATAAAGTGCTGGTAAATGCTACAGACTGTACAATCCTTGAAAACATTACACTAATTGCAAAAGCAGGTCACTGAAGACCACGTATTGTGTGATTCCATTTATCTGAAAGGTCCA
>NW_003852411.1:1023069-1024060 GCF_000181295.1 Otolemur garnettii
AAGTTCTTGCAGCAAAATTTTGAAATCAGTTTTATTAGACTAAAATGAAGGTAGCCTCCTGGAGGCTCTGTTTCCTTACCTATTTCAGCTTCCAGAAGTTACCTGAGTCCTCTGGCTCATAGCTCCCTTCTTCCATCTTCAAGCCCATAGTGTAGCATCTACAAATTTCCCTCTCTGCCTTTCTGCTTCCTTTCACATCAGTTGTCTGACTCTGGCTACACTCATGTCCCTCAAATAAGGGCCCTCAAGCTTACATTAAACTCACTCAGAATTATCCCCATCTCAAAAGCCTTAACTTAATCACATCTGCAAAATCTTTTAGCCATAAGGTCCTATGTTCAAACATTCCACTGTTTGGGCTGTGGACATAAGTGGGAGTCATTATTTAGCCTACCACATTCCAATGTCCTAGGTATCTTATATTCTAATTTACAAACAGAAATAGTTTAAACATTTCCTTTAAATTAGATTTGTGCATCTAGTTCTTAGTCTTGTCCACATGCACTGGCTAAATCTGACAGTAAAATATTAAGTAATTGTAGTGATAGTGGGCATCCTATGATACTGATATTTTAAAAAGCCTCCAGTATATTTGCATTATATGGGAATAGTTCTGGGTTTGGGAAGAAGAAATATAAAAGAGTCTACTAACATCTGTTTTAATCAGTGGTTTTGGTGAAGAAATATTAAGTCATAACATATGTGCTATCAGCATCCACAAAATGGCCATATAATTTATACCAATATATTTATTGTATGATGGATAATTATAACAGTGGATTTTCTGCTACTAAAGTACTTTGGGGTTCCTAGAATTGATCTCACTTAAGCATATCGATTTTTTATTTTTTTCAATTTTAAGTGTTAATATATTATTACTTTTGCATAATATACATTGAGACCGGTCACTTGTTTTGTGTGTGTGTGTGTGAAAATCCTTCAGAGGATTTTCTTTCTTTTCTATTTCTGTATTATAGGACAATAGAAAACT
>NW_003852411.1:1025124-1026668 GCF_000181295.1 Otolemur garnettii
AGCGGAGGTTTGCACACAAATTTCGGTATGCCCAAGAAGTTTCTTTTTGCTTTGTTTAAAGATCCAAAGTAACAGCCTCCAAAGGGCAAGGCAAGGGTGGGTATTCAATCTACCTTGTTCCTCCATAGCCTCAGTCTTCATCAGATAAGAACAAAGAAGTAATGAATGACAACATGTTCTCCATTAAGTTATGTTAAATTGGGTTATGTTGAAAGGGTTATGTTAAAAGGTGTATGTTGAGTGGATTATCAGACTACTAGGAGTTAATCACGAGGTAGTCACATGATGCTTAAATGGATCAATGAGGTCATTGCTGTATAGGGCACATGTACAAAATTCCCTATATAAACCAACCATAAATAAAGAAGCTCATCATTTTGCCTGAGCAAGCAAATGGTCACCTTTATTTAAAACACAATTTCAATAAGCGTGCTTATTCTCCACAACGTCACTTTTCCATGAGACCCTACTGGCAGCAGCCCCCATTTATCATGATGGCTAATGCACTTCATGCAGAGTACAAACTACACCACCACCTGTGGTGTTCTTGATTTAACCTCATGTTATATTCCAAATAATCTCTCTAGGTAATTTTCTCAACTGCAAACAAGGTAAACTTTCAGTGAATGCATAGAAATGAACAGGAAGGGTCAAGAGGACAAAAATGAATAAGATAGAATGTAAATTCCAGGGGTCATGCATGCTCAAGGTGTCAGGTGTGGAGGTATACACATAGTATAAACATAGGATCCTTCAAGTGCAAGAGGATACAATTCAATCAGCAGTGACTGGGAAATTATCAAAATTACCCAGAGAGTTGAATAATCTAATTTTTAGGAAGGTGAAATGTGCTTCCTAATCTGAATGTATGCATTCATCCAAAATTCCTGTGTTAAAATTTTCACCCCAAGGGTGATTAGGAGGTGGAGACTTGGGAAGGGAGTAGGTTATGAGGGTGGAACCCTCCGGAATGGGATTCATACTTTAAAGGAAACCCAGAGAGACTCTTACACCTTCTGCTATGTAAAAGCACAGGGAGAATTTGTCCGTCTGTGGCCCAAGAGAGAGCCCTCACCAGAAGGTACTCACACTTGCCCCCTGATCTCAAACATTTGACCTTCATAATTGTGAAAAATAAATTTCTATTGTTCCTAAGCTATCTCATCTGTGGAAACTGGTTATAGTGGCCCTACCAACCAAGACACTTAAGTGGAGCATTTAATAAGTCATACCGTATATTCATTCATTGTGGCAAAGCAATAGAATATAGCAATTATTTTAAGAGCTAGTATATTCTTTTTTAAGAATAATACTTATGTTGTTAAACACAATTTGAAAACATGAAAGAATGGAGAAACTGTAGACTATACAGGTCAAAGGTTTTCTTAAGGAATAAGGCTTACATTTTTTGTCATGAATATGCGCAGGTATTTAAAACCCTTTACTAAATTTACATGTATGTTTATTGTACATGCTCCCAGAACATTCCAATACACATGTACTGTATGTTGTTGCTGTTGTTCAACACTATCCTACCATATAAA
>NW_003852411.1:1026708-1028111 GCF_000181295.1 Otolemur garnettii
TCAAAAATAAACCTCAGAGAACTCCATATCAGATTTTAGGAGTAATAAGTCTATTTTTGCTTGATCAAAAGATAAGAAGCATTCTTCTAACACAACTGCTCATGTCGCTTAAATGAATTTCAACAAATTTTCACCGATTTTGTCTCCTCCTTCAAAGAAACTGACAATCCAGTCTCAGAATTTATACCTCAATTTCGAAACAAAGATGATCTACACCAAGGATTTTAAAATGGGATTTTCATTCACTTACCACAATGTCTTTGTCCCTACAAAGATAGTGTTATGCCTTTTATATGTTAGGGCATCATAAAATATTTGTTGATATTTTTTACTGAACTATCTTCTCATAGCCATTAAAACCTGATTATAGTCTGTTTACTTGGGATCTGTTTTTTACATGCCTGTGTTATTTGCTTGCTTGTTTGTTCACTTGCTTTTGAATTGACTTCTTGTACTTTGAATACAGGAAAGAAAAACGAGGCATGGTGAGAGAACTAGGGTCGTATCATCAGCAGTTCTAAGAAGAATCCATTATTCAAATCCTCCTCCAGCCCTGATTAATTGGAATGCTGTGACACTGTTGTGCATATCATTGCTTAATAATTGATATGCTGACAGCAATACCTACTGTGAGTCATACATGTTAAATATTTTTTAAAGCTTTTTTTTGGGGGGGGGAAGACAAAGAGAATGTGAAGAGTCTGGAGATAAGAAAATGGAACTAGAAGAAAAGTACTGCAGGCAACTACAAAAACGTGTTCTAAAATCATTTTCACATTTCAGTCAAGGTATCTGCAGGAAGAGTGGCACACTGAAAAGGAATAATCGAAGAAAGTATAAAGGAGGGAATGTTTATAAATTTATGTGAAGGATTAAAAGAACTAAATGGCAAAAAGCAATTACCACTGTTAGGTCCGAAGGGACTAGCAGGAGATTCCATACTGGTCTGCTAGGACTGCCAATAAAAATTGCCACAGACTACATGATTTTAACCACATGAATTTATTGTCTCACAGTTCTGAAGTCCAGAAATCTGAGACTGAAGTATTGGCACAGTGGTTTCTTCATAAGAGAAGGATCTATTCTAGATCTGTCTCCTTGCCTTGCAGATGGCCATCTTCTCTCTGTGTCTTCAGATAGCCCCCTCTTTGTACACACACAGAGCCCAAAGAGAGCTCTAGGAGAGTGGGTACCCAAGATGACCCTCAGATATAGAAATAATGCCAGGCACCGGCAAACTCCAGCTCACTGAGGAAGGAATAGAGAAATGGATACTCTACCTCTAGCCAAATTCAGGCCGCTGATTTTCTCTGTGTATCTGCTCCTTCTTGCTCCTTGTTTAATCGTTTATGCTTTTTAATATTTAGGGAGGGGGGTTGTTACTTTTTTAACCACTGCTAATT
>NW_003852411.1:1029000-1030622 GCF_000181295.1 Otolemur garnettii
TGGTCTGACCAGTTGGCTGCTAGCAATCGGCCGAAGCTCAGCTGCTTATGAATTTATTCCAAAACTCTGAATTTAAGTTAGGTTGTGGTTTATTATGTAGGAAATCAAAGTGTGGAGACAGCTTCACATCAATAGCCTCCTCCTTATGTACTTTAATGAAAGCAACTGAAGTTTACAAAGATTAAATGCATTATCTCAATAGCACAAATATTAATTGTTGAGTAGGATGAGAACTCAAGAGTTCTTGCTCCTTGTTTAATGGTTTACAATTGTCTTTTTTTAATATTTAAGGGGTTTTTTGATACTTTTAAAACCACTGCTAATTTTACTACTCAAAGACCCATGCCACTAAAAATTGTCTTGATTAAGTAGGTCCTTTTGATATGGTCTCACTGGGCAGTCTATTCATTTCTTTCAGTTATGCTCCTGAGTTTCCATTATCTTAAGAGCTAAATACTGGGATCCCTGAGATGAGGACTGTATCTGCCTTATTCACTACAACATCCCTATGCTAAGTATAGTGCCCAGCATATTTTGTGAATGCATACGTAATTCTTAGAAATTACTATTACTTAAAACCTTAGTTACCACTAATATTGAAATTTTGTTTTTTGGGGGTTTTGTTGCAGTTTTTGAGTGGGGTCAGATTTGAATCTGCCACCTCCAGTATATGAGACCTGAGCCCTACTCCTTTGAGCCACAGGCACCGCTCTAATATTGCAATTTTGGATAAGTAATAAGATCAGTAACAATGAAAAGAAAAGAAATAAACAAGATCTTATAAATATTTCTTATAACTATATCCACAATAAGAAATAATAGAAAAACTATGTGTGTGTGTGTGTGTGTGTGTATTATACAGTTATTCTCACAACCCTAGCCGCCCTGAGTTATAGTACTTCAACAGTACTTTCATATACGTGTGGACATGTCCCTGTCCCCAATTACCGGTATTAAATTGTGATAGCAAGGTCTCCTTCTTCACTGTATCTGGAAATGTGGCTACAGGGTAAAGAATCCTGTGCTCTATTCAATAGCTTATGTTTTACTGAATGCTTTTCAATAAAGCTTTTGCAACTTCTTAAGTGAATCAATTTAAGCAAATGAAGAATTGTAAATAGGTTAATTTACTCGGATACGTTAAATCTTGAAGAGAGGTCCAGGCTAGGACCCCACTTTCAGTTTATCACCAAGCTTATAAGTGTAATTTCCATAAAAACAAATTGCTACATGTTTCAGCTTGCGTGAGTGATCCAATTTTCCAAAATGTTTTTATTGTCACAGTTGGGAACTGTACAGACTACTTCATTTCAATTATTAGAATCCTTTTGACTATTATTCCACCCACAAGGACCACGGCAAATGCTTTCTGTGTGCACACAAAGCTTGATTTCAGCTAGCAGCTGTTCATGACGAAGGAAACGCATCTGATGCCCCTTCTTCCGTAACACTTACAACTATTTGGCAACCAAGAGGGCCGTTTTCCCGCATCTCCAGAGCAATTTTTTTTCACTTTCAATTGTTTCTCAGCTATTTTATACATCTATTTAATTATCTCAATATGTTCCTTTAGTAGAAAATCGCAGATTTAAGTTACCTATAAGAAAATTGTTTTACTTGAC
>NW_003852411.1:1031280-1032520 GCF_000181295.1 Otolemur garnettii
ACCTGTTGCATTTAAGTTTCTAAAATTACTCATTTGGTAAATACCTAAATTGAGAATACTTCTACTAATTTTCTACCTTTTCTTAATCTCTATATTCTATGTATTTATATTAATCATCATTAAAAATTATGACAGCAAAAGGTACAGTTTCTCACACCCTCAACTGCCACTCTTATTTCTTGTGTGTCCTTCCAGAGTCCCTTCATGTAAAGGGAAGCTATTTTAACTTTATTTAAATAATCCATACACACTAGTATACACATTACTGCTAACATGTGGGGGTGGGGTGTGTGTGTGTGTGTATGTATATATATGAGAGAGAGAGAGAAGGAGAGAGAGCCAAGAGGGGGGGAGCCTCTATGACAAGTATCTATGTCATAAAAAAAGACATTCATATATTCCTTATTAGTGAGCGTTGTAGTTTTCTACAACTTTTGCTGCATTGATGGGCCTGCACAACCTTAACATAAATTCTTGTTAGGTCTAAAATGAAATCATGGGGTCTAAGAATATATGTATTTTTTAGAAAATGTTTAATGGTGCCCCATAGAGGCTTACAATTTACATCCCATGAGCTCTCCATGAGGGCACCTCTTTCCTCACAACCCCCCAACAGAAAAGTCATCAAATACCTTCTGAATTTGTACCAATCTGATAGGTAGGGACAGATAATGATTATTGATTACAGTGTCACGCTGATAATGCTCATGATAAAGACCAGACTAACAATTTTCACACTGAGGAAACTAAAAGCGAGAACTTTTACATTCTTCAGCATGGATTTCGCATACATATTTATGAGAAATATTTTCTAATAGCTTTAGACAGTAAAGGAAAGATGAGAGCCTTTGCTGAGTACAGGATATCAGACACTGGGTTAATTACATGACAGATACTATCTAATTTGATTCTTACAACAGTACTACATAGTCGCTGTTATTATTTACATTTTACAGATAAGAAAAAGAAGAATCAGGAGTGGTCAAGTAACGAAGATTACACAGATCTTGGTACCTTCTGATTTGAGCCTGAATCAGTGTGGCCTCAAAGTATATTCATCACATCAGTTTGTGATTCTAAGTGGTGGAAGGGCACTGTTTCTATGCTGTAGGATATATTTTATTTTAGCACAAGCATTTGGAAATGAATATTTTATTTGACAGTACTTATAAATCATGTGTTTCCCTCTCAGAATAACTTGTAGTGCAGAAAGGCTTCTGTATGCTGGAAGTTTGTTGTG
>NW_003852411.1:1032957-1035803 GCF_000181295.1 Otolemur garnettii
TTCTGAAAGTGGTAACAGTGATTAGCAATAGCAGTAGCATTGCATGGATTCCATGTAACAGACGTGCTCTGACTTGACAAGGGACTGAGGTTTATATCAGTCTCAGCTCTGCCTTCTTCTTGCCAGCATTAAACTTTAATAAGACACTTTAATTGAAGCTTGAATTTCACATATATAAAATACATCAGTTTGCCAAGAAGATCTCTAAAGCCATAAAGCCAATTAAAAGCAGTTTACGGATTTTCCACTAACTCCAAAGCACTTAGGAATGTTTTATATTTTCCTCAATGCTGAGTATTTTGTGTAAGGAAGAGTAATATTTTCCATGTCTCTTATTTATTTTTTGTTAAGTGGCTTGCTACTGCCGATATTCCTTCACTCTTAGAAGAATGATCCAAAGCTTAGGTCTATAGTCTCAAATCTCTAGATCAAAAGACAAAAAAGGCGCCCATAAGCAAAAAAAAGACCCCTATTCCTTGATCCTTCTGAAAATGTAAATGCTTTCTAGACAAATAAATTTTCTTCTTACAAGATATTTTTCTGTGTTTGTTATTTAGTATAATTGTTTGATACAACAGACCAGCGGTTCTCAACCTGTGGGTCGCAACTCCTTTGTAACAATGAAAATACACTGCGACATTACGAAGGTTAAGAACCACTGCAATAGACAATTTTACATAAAAATATACCCTAAGATTTGGAAAAAGAAATCTAGATGTGAACATCTGATTTTAAGTATATTGAACACTACTCCAAAATCCATAATCTATTCATATTTTCAAATTAGATTTTTAAAAATATATATTTTAATAAAAGAGAAATGGTCCTCAGAATAGTTTCTGTATTTTCTATCTTTTCTATGGCTCTGCTTTTGCTGAATTTTGCAGAAGCACTTAGAGTCACAGAAATTGACCTACCAATAATTTTGATTAAAAGATGCTCCTGCTAATCATGATAATGAAAATGTGCCTCTTATTTGAATTTTGTGAAAGAAACCCCCAATACAATGCTTTCCTTGATAAACACATCCTGAATACTTACTACATACAGGGTACTAAGCTAAATTCTATAAGGAATGCAAAATTATAGGACATTGTTTATAATTCTGTAACACTTCATAATCCAGGCATGGTAAATGAATATTTAAAAAATGTAAAAGTACGTGATGACTGCTAATGTAGTATAAAAATCATAATCAACAGGACTATGAGATGTGCAAAATAAACTCCTTTTGGCTATAAGATAAGTAGTTTGGAAAAAGGAAAAATTCACTGGTCCTGGTAGTGCACGTTTGCATTTTTTCAAGCAGACAGAATATAAATGTCTTTGTATCACATGAGTTTGTAATAACCATTTTCTCTGATTTAGTTACTCAATGTAATTATTTAATTTGTGGGTATTCTCTTTGTCATCCACATTTTATCTATTTCAATAAGTGTGTTAATGCATGGCTTTATCTGTATATTATTTTAAAATATTTTCTTTAAAGTCACGAACAGAATAAGGATGGTGATGGTCACTTGCTAAGAGAATAATTAGAAATAAAAGAAGAAAATTGCAATTATTTGCATGTAATAGGCTTACCTCCCAAGAAAAGCAAGAGAAACAGAAAGATCAATTAATCAATAGACTACAGCTCATTAATAAAAAAAATTTGAATATATTGAAAAGTTTCTTGATACAAATATCAATAAAAACTTGATAAAATGGGGTTAAACTTTCATCCAGAAAACAGCAAAATTCTACAGATGTAATAGGTGTAATCTTAATAAGAAACATACACACACAAATACCCCAACTATACTTGACTCGGCTGTCATAGAACTTGCTTTTGTGGCTGTGTGGAAGATATCAAAATACAACTGAGAAAAGTGAATAAGCTGATTTGCAGGAGATGGTGGAGAATCATGGGGAAATCAGATGTCCCCAGAGGCTGTGGCATCTGGTGGACACAAAATGTTGTTGGGAAATAAAGGAGGAATCAGTTCAATGTCCTAAATCCATTCACCCCTTAACCTTCAATTTTTTATTACCCAGCACTGATAATAAGTTACAATTCTAAATGATCAGAGTTAACATGTTCACATGACTTTTGTGAATTCTAATACCAGAGGCTCCTGAGGCTTTCCAGGGATTTTTGAGAGAAGCAGCTAGCAGACCAGAAATCTAGCTGATCAGGGAAATGATGCCTGAAATTGTGGGGTAGAGACACCACAGACAGCAATATGGGCCACAGAAGTATGCTTTCAACATCAGCAAGACGGGTGGCTGACAACTTTCCAGAAAACACTGAACAGCTGCCAAGACTGTAGATGTGCAAAGAGGTTAGACTGAAGCAGAGAAACATTCCTATAAATAGTCACTTATCTAGATACTGTTTTCATATAGGAATAGGAAAGAACAGGTAAATCTTATAGGAAAGGAAAAATATTAATATCTTAAGGTATCATTTAGGTATGATTAGTTTTTCTTGATGTGCCAAGCAGCAAACCCTATTTATTTATGTTTATTATTTAATTTCTTGATGTGTCCAAGAGGCAAACCCTATTTACTTGTTTATTATTTAATTTCTTGATGCATCCAAGAGGCAAACACTATTTATTTATGTTTATTACTTCGCAGACTCTATCATTTAGGATAGGGTTCAAGTATGTGTAACGGAAAACCCAACTACGTGGCTTAAGAAAGGTAGATATTTTCATTTTATTATTTTATTTCACTTTATTTATATCTAAGAAGTCCAGGGATAAGCTGTTCAGAATTGTCATGTCAACTGCTCAGATTTCAGGCATCCAGGTTCCTTTTAGTTTTCTGGTGCATCTTTATTGGTGGACAGAAATGGCTGT
>NW_003852411.1:1036431-1038780 GCF_000181295.1 Otolemur garnettii
GAGCCAGGCATGTTGGTGCATGCCTGTAATCCCAGTACTAGGGAGGCTGATGGAAGAGGATTGCTCAAACCCAGGAGTTTGAGGTTGCTGTGAGCTATAATGCCACAGTACTTTGATACAGGATTTCCCCACTCAGGGTTGGACAGTGATTCCTCCATTCTCTAGGCCCAGGTGAACTCAGAAATCAGACCCCCATTACCAGGCATAAATGGGCTGCCCTTTCCAGGCCACACCCTCTGGACCTTAGCCAGACATTCATTCATTTGTTAATTCACTCATTAACTTTGAGAAGATGGTTTTCCACCTACCAAGTCCTGGCCCAAAATGTAATATATATCCCTAGAAAAAGGACCCATGAGAGAGACGTCCAACTTAGGCCTTCCCCTTTGCTGGAACCTCTGGAGCTTTTTACTCCTTCTGTTTTCCCTTCTGTCTAATGAAAATCCTATCTTACCACTGATCTGTGGTCCTTGGGTTCATTTTTCAAATCCCTGAGACTAAGGACCTACTGAGGAAGAAATTCCAGTAACAACTCTACCCAGGGTGACAGAGTGAGGCTCTAAAAAAAAAAAAAAAAAAAAAAAAAACCTAGTTAAATAGTAGTTAGGTATGAATCAAAAAGAATAAATTTGTCAGACTTGAGAGTAGTTTTCCAGGGGCCTAACATTCAAAGCCCAAAGAATAAGAGAGAAAAATAGTTATAGTTAAGTGGATCCAATTAACTGTGGAAATAAAGACTAGAAATCAATAAAAGAAATAGAAAAAATCAACAAGAAAATGAAAAAAAGTGTAGAACCTTATTCAAAATATAAAACATCTCATCAAAAGTTATTAAGAAAATGAAAATGCAAACATCAGGTTTAAAAAATTGCTTGAAATACCTATATCTGACAATGGTATTTTATCCAAAATAAATAAATAATTCCTACAATTCAATAGTAGAGGAGAAAAAGAACCTGATTTTTAATGGGCAAAATGATGGAATAGACATTTCACATAAGAAAACACATATAGCTACTAAGCACAAAATGCTCAAGATCATTAATTATTAAGAATTGTCAGTTAAACGACCATAAATAACACTTTCATCATTCCAAATGATAAACTTTCAAAGATGAATATTATTTAAAGATAGATAAAATCAAATACTTGTGAAGATATGAAGCAACCAGATTTTCAAACATTGATGATGAAAATATAAAATGAAAATATAAATGTAACAATCATTTTGAAATAGCATTTAATAACCTATTTATAATAATCTAAACATATATGTATCCTATAACCCAGAAATCACTCCTAAATAGTTATCCCAAAGAAATGAAAAAATAAGTCCACAAGAATACTTATATTCTCACACTCAGATTAGCTTTACCACTAAATGGACAAAACCAGTAACATGCTCTAGTCATAGCTCTCTATTTTGATTTTAAGCTTATTCAAGGCTTTTTAAATATATATTTATATAGCTTGGTAAATTGTGTCTGTCTTGATATTTAAGAGCATATGTAATTGATGTTTGTATTTTTGCCCTTTGAAGACCTCATCACTTTGGAGTAACAGGGTACAGTGGATAGAATATTGTAATAGAAGCAGTTGTAAGTATTACAGACGTCTCTGTTACAGCGCATGTGGGTAAGTAAAATAATCTAAAACTCTTTCCATTTTGTTAAACAAGATAGCAGTAACAGTACCATGCCTGCCTGACAAAAAAAAACCACTGAAAATCTCAGAAAATGTTTGTGTAAAGGTTGTAATATTTGGAAAGAATAATTATTTTAAATAATAATTGACTTGACAGGTTAAAAATAATGAGAAGAAGACAAAGATGGAAAAGAAGCTGGATAAGAAGAAAAATCAGGAGGAGGGAAAGGAAAGGAAGAAAGCAGAAAAGGAAGAGGGGGCCAAAGAGAATCAAAAGGGAAATAGTTTTTCTCATGAAGTTACTACATTATATTATTTCAAAAACTATATTTTTGATATAGTTTAACAGACTTACTATGGTGTAATCATTCAAGTTGCCAATCATCAGAAAGCAAGTCACAGGATGAATAAATCTGCCTCAGATTTTTTTTTTATGAAGATATCATACAATACATGTCCTCATTAGGTTACTTAAAAAAGCTAATAAACCTGGATTTTATGTTCAAAATATTATTATTAACTAATTGTGCTAAAAGAAGTTCTAAAAGTGTCTCACCCAAATTCCCGTATCTTGGTTATGTAATCAAACACTAATCTGTCAAAAGTGCCTGTAGATGAAATTAAGATTATGGACTTTATAATAGGGAGCGTATCTTCCAAGGGAGCTCAATTTAATCACAATAAACCCTTAAAGTTGAGAACTTT
>NW_003852411.1:1039404-1041534 GCF_000181295.1 Otolemur garnettii
CCCCATTATTCCTGTTCTCATTTTTGTGGGCATAAACATTTCTTCATTTACAGGGAGAAGTAATTGCTCAATATTAAAATAACTGCACTGAATCAAACGTATGTATTTTATAAAACATCATTATGTCTTACAAATTTAAACAGAAAATGTGAGGAAGCTCCTTGTATTTGCATCTTAGAAAGCGTCATGAGCTAACAACCAAACGCTTTCAAATGTCTTGCCTGTTGGGTCAAAAAGGCATGTGGCTATTCTTGCATAACACAGAAAGACCATTAGAGAGAGAGAATTAAATTCTTCCAGTGTGAAAAACATGCCACTTGCCATGTGTCTGTTGGATTCATGAGTCAATTGTAAAATCTATTGTGTGCGACGATATGGATGTTTCTTCCCAGTTATCAACATAAGAGCAAGAATTTGTTTTTAGTAGCCTATTTCCCTTCTGGCCTGTAAAGACATTTTTATTTACACAATTATTCTTGGTTTTGAACCCTGGGAAATAAAACAAACAAACAAACAAAAAATATCTAATGTCCATAGCTTTTGGTTCAGCCTTTCTCAGTGCAAAAGCACATCCGAGCAATATTCTACCCATGTAGGTTTCATTGAGTCAAAGAGACTGTTGTATACTTTTGCAAAACAATTATATAATATTGTCACAAGGAGTCATTTAAAATTTCAGGGTTTATTTTCTAATGAGAACATTCAGTGACTAGTAATAAAAATGAGTATTTATCTGATGATTTCTAGACATTGATACTGAATAGATAGATTACAGATGGTTATTTTGAGTCTCCCTCCCCTCACCAATAATATCCACATAGTATGTTGCTATAAAATTAAGTTACCATGTGGGTCCTATAAACAAGATCTTCTATCTGTTACATGGCAAATATTTCATTTGCACTACTTATTATTTTAACAAATATTGAGTTTCTTTGTGTCATGTAGTATTCCTGGTGTAAGGGTTATAGCAAAGAACAAATCAATTGAAGTCCACAGAGGAATGATAATAAGAATAAAATGAGTGAGCCAAGTGTAGTGATAGGGATTACTATTTTAGTTAGTGTCCCAAGGAGAAGGTTACGGGTATGATACTGAAAGGAAGAAATGAGTCATGGAAAATTTAGGAGTAAGGATTCCAGCCACGAGAAATCCTTATATGCGGGTGTGATTGGCCTGTTGGAGACACAACAGAAGACCGGAGGACACCTGCCTAAAACTATACAAGCAGGGAAGAAGCTGAAGGCTCTGATAGAAGAAATAGCCTGAGCCACACCACACAAGTCCTTCAAGGCACTGCAAGGATTTAGAACTCTACTAGGTATCCTAAAAGTGGCTCAATAATGCTTTTTAAATGGCTTCATGCTGCATATTTATAATATAGCTTGTCCTAAAATTGTCCCCTAAAGGTACCACACATAGGGAAAATGGGGAATTGTTGCTAAATATACCTTCATTTAGAAAATACTCCTTACAAAATTTTACAAAGAAGTGACAAACACGTGGAGAATATTTTCTAAATATTTTTTTAAAAATTTGTAATATTTTGTAAATAAAGGTACATTTAGCTACAATTTCCCATTTTCCCTATGTATGACACCTTTAGGGGACACTTTTCAGACAAGATATATTATAAATATGCTGCATTAAACCATTTCAAAAGCATTATTGTGACTACCAGCGTCAATGATGAGAGAATGTAAGCAGGAGACTTTAATGAAGTAAACTTTGTAATAGTCCAAATAATGAACGATTGTGACACTGAAAATTATGGTAGCTACCAAGAGAGAGGAAAATAGATTTGGGAAAGATTCGGAAAACTAGTAAGAGTTCCTGTGAATTAGATACAAGGAGGGAAGAAGGAATTTAATATTGTCTCTAAGATTTTGTTCCCTGAGCAACTGGATAAACAGTAATACAATTTATTGAGATGGAAAGAAGAATTGAGGGACAATGGTATCAAAGACTAATACTGGACTTGCTCCTTTTAGGCAATCAAATGGTGATACCAACTGTACAACCAAATATATGAATCTGAAGCTCAGGGGAAAAGTCTAACATAAGATATAAATGTAGTTATCATCAGCTTTTAAATGCTATTTAAATTTATGGGGCTAAGTGACTTGACTT
>NW_003852411.1:1042228-1047028 GCF_000181295.1 Otolemur garnettii
TTCATTGAGAGTACAAAGAATTAGGTTACACTATTTGCATTTGTTAGGTAAAGTCCCTCTTGTAATTGTGTCCTGCCTCCAAGAGGTGTGCCACACAAATGCGTTTCTAGTACTCTCCATGTATGGCATGCTGTGTTGGGTGCTGGAGACAAAACGATGAGCAAAACCAACATAATTCCTTTCATTTTAGAGCTATTTATCTTCCACATGTCCTACACAGATTTCAAGATCTACTTATATGTTAACTTATCTAAATAATAAATTGCCTCTTAAAAATACTACATTAGCAACTTTATTCTCACTTCAAATTATTGTCATAAAATATAAGCCCCCAATAATATCTGACAATGTTCAATCTGTAGATAATAGATTTTGATTTTAAAAGTATCTGGCAATCCTTTGATTTCCCACCATGTCACATATATAGTATTTAACAAAAAACCAACACTTAAAGTCAATATTGATGTTAAGTTTCATGCATTTGTTTTCTCTTGGTACTATGTGTCTCAATCATCTATAAAATTTCCACAAATCAGGAATTTTGTTCAATTAAAAAAAGGAATAAAACTCTGTTTAAAGATTTTGATTTATAAATAAAAAGACATTCACTTGACTTTCTGGTAGTTCCTATGAGAAAGCTAATTCAACAGTTTAAATATTCCCTCCAGGTATCTAATCCTTAATAAATTGATTCAAGAGATTTCCTGTTTGACATAATACCCTTTCAAAGAGACAAGATTGCTTGATTTAGGCAGCTTTAATTGCCTTTATGACTACAGTTTCCAAAACGCACTTCAAAATATTTATCTTGTACCTTGATTCTTTAGAAGAAAACCAAAACACAAAATATATCAGGCTTGCAAATATATTTCAGTGGAATGAGGACTGGTATTTATTATCCTTAATTACAAGAATTATGTCTACAACCATACATCAAACAGAAATATGCTGATTTGTTTCTAAACACCTAAAAGTTTTCCACTTTTCTCTAGAGAGCTGGCACATTTTCTACTGTGGTCTAATACTTTATTGTTATTGAGAAGTAAAACATTTTAAAATAATCAAAGAGTACACAAGATCATTCATAATTTTAAATTCACCACCAAAGTTTTGTAAACCCCCCTAAAAATTAAAGCCATTTCTTCGCTTAAAAAATTTATTCCCTTTTAAATGGCAAAAAAACTGTAGTATTCAAGACATCAGACTTACGTGGAAAGCATTCAAGAGACATTTGTAAAAAACTGGATGTGATCCAAACCACAATGACCTCAACTGAAATTGAAAAATTCACAGGAGACTGATTACAGAAGTGGGAAGTTAAAGATATGGAAATTACACTTGATAGACATGACACAATTTTAGCTAAGAATAAAGACAGCACTAAAAGCTTTAAAAAAGGAAAGTGATGGCGTGGAGAGCAAGTGAGAAGCATGCAGAAACCAGAGCTTTTTTTCTGGAAAAAAGGTTTTTTTTGTTTTGTTTTGTTTTTGTTTTTGTTTTGCTGTACAGAAAAAATATATATTAGTATTGCCCCAATTTAATTACTCACTGAAAACAAATGTTGCATACTACAGCAAAATGTAGAACTTTCAAAATATCTGAAAATGACTTTACAAGTTAAAATTGAGGTGAATAAGATTTAAGAACTCTTCTTGGAAAACTACATTGTTAAATGTTAATTAGGGAAGAATATGAAAGAATTTATGTTTGAGTACTCACAAATTAGAGCCTTTTGCAAACTTTCAATGTTATGTATTCTCAAATACTTGTGATTTAGAAGTGAGCTTCATTTTAGACTGTTCACTTCTTGAGGGCAATAGCAAAATCATATCTAATTTAACAACACCTCCTTCCCAACCACTGGAAATTTTTCTTTTTGTCTTGATCAATGACTCTTCTCCACTTGACCTTTAAATGCATAAATACTTGTGAGCTCAGAACTTCACCCAGAGTTCTTTAGTATTTCTTCTTTCATCCAGGATTACCTCATTTTGTCTCATAGATTTTAATGCTCTCTATATTTGGAATCTGAAGACTTCCTCAAATCTCCAGTTCTAACCTCCTCATCAGTGTGAAATTGTTCTCATACAAAGTTATACAACAGCCTACTACTCAATGTCTTCATATGGAATATAAATAGACCTCTCATAGTTGATACTGCCAAAACAGAATTGTATTTTATACCTAATCCTGCTACCCTCTAAAATTTACCATTTTCATTAAATGGCAGTATTGTCCAAACACCTGAGATAAAGCTACAATTTATCTTGATACTTCTCTCCATGCACAACCCCAGCATCTAGTCATTAAGATATCATATTAGCTTAGAACTACATATAAAAATTCAAATTTTTACCAACTTTTCGTAGTCAAATTCTCTCTGCAATATACTGCCAATCATTGATTCTTAAATAGAAATACAATAAATTTGATAAGCACAAGGGTTCAAAGTATATCCCTCAAGACCTAAAAATTGAACCTATTTTTAGGTTCCATTTACCACATACTCTGCATGAAAATATAAGCCAGTGGGGAACTACAGAAAATGAAAACAAAAACACAACAATTTCAATAT
The DNA here is from genome assembly GCF_000181295.1 of Otolemur garnettii. Lineage (NCBI taxonomy): Eukaryota > Metazoa > Chordata > Mammalia > Primates > Galagidae > Otolemur > Otolemur garnettii. Next base: position 1,044,804 of record NW_003852411.1, read on the forward strand.
ATTGTATAATGTGTTAGAATAAAATTGTGATCATAATGCTATAAAAACACTCTAGTTTTGTAAAGAGTGGGTAAGATTTTCTATTAGGACTTACTAAAAGAAATCCACGGAAAAGGAGACAGTATTGAATGTGTATCAAGTGAAGGGAAATAGCATTTTCACTAATATCAAATTTGAGATTGAGATTCATTTACTCATTTAAAATATATGTATTGAGTATCTATTGTAGAGTAAACCCTGTTCTAGCCACTATGAACAAAAGATACACCAGAACTCTGTTTTTGTTAAGGTTAGATTCTAGAAGGAGGAGAAAGAAATAAATCAATTAGATCAATACATTCAAATACTGATGGGGTGAAATAATAATGACTTCAAGCCAGGAGGTATCTCTGTGAGGCTGGCACTTGGTTGGAGACCAGAAACATAGGAAGAAGATAGCCCTTTACAAATCTGAGGGAAGAAGACTATTTGCAGAGGGTATAGTTATTTTCAAGGACATAAGGCAGAAATAAAATCCACTTGTTTTCAGGATTACAACAAGTGTCATTGTGCTTGAAGTATATGATATAAGAAAAGGCTGAGAGTGGGAAGAGGAAGTTCCTCTTTAATTGACTACCAATGGTATGAGAAACATTTACAGGATTGGAATATGAGAGTGACATTATTTGTTTTATGTTGTGAAACATAGATAGGCAGCTTATGGCAAAATTTGTTTCTGTTACATACTCATTATGGATCCATTGTGGCTTTGGGCCACCTTATCTTTTGTTACTCAGGATCCAAACCCTTGTCTAGGACACTATTGTTATGCAACAAAGGAAAAAGATAATGGCAAAACCAGAAGATGCCATTAAAGACTCCTCCCAGAGGTGACATGTATCACTTTTATTCACATTCTAATAGGCACAGCATGCTATAATGCCAAGTCTAAAGAGCAGAGTGGCAAAGTATAATCCTCTACTAAAAAGGGAAATAAATAATTTGGGACAACAGCATAATTGTCATTATTATTCTTATTGCCGTGAAAAATGTTTAGGCAGTAAAAGTAGATTGTTAATTAGAGAATTACAATGGAAGCACAGAGCAGTTAGAAGTAGTTTAGGCCAAAGATGAATGTGGCTCTACTGAGATTGATAATTAGAGAGGATGAAGAGAAACAGACAAATTGGAATATTTTATGAAGGCCAGGCTGACAGGGTTTGATGACAGATTGAATGAGAGTATGATGGCATGAAAAAGAAAAAAATTCAAGGATGGCACCTATGTTTTTAATTGGAAAAGTTGAAAATATTCTTGGCTTTTAACTTTTAGGACCATCCTAGTGGTACCAAAAGTTTTTCAGATAAATATGGCTACCCATATTATCTTATCACCAGTTTCATAATTTTATTTCTTTCCCCATTTCCAGCAATTGCAGAATACACAATTATCCAGCTCTTTCATAATAATTGGAAAATTGATAAATATTTTAAGATAAAAAATAAAGGTCAGAGGTCACCATGAAGTATTTCCGTTTAATAAATGGTCATGAAAATAAAGGACTGTAAAAAGAGACTATGTCTAGAGAACATACTAAAAGAAATATTTACAAAGCCTATTTATTTTCAGATCTCCGTCACTTAAATTATTTGTGCAGGAAAGCCTGCCACTGATCTTGTCTTAGTTCATTCTCTGTTGCTAAAATAGAATTCCACAGATTGAGTAACTTATTAAGGAAAGAAGTTTATTTAACTCACGTTTATGGAGGCTGGGAAGTCCAAAATCATGGCACTGGCATCCAGGGAGGGCCTTCTTGCTGCACTGTACCATGGTCAAGGATATCACATGGCTAGAAAGCAAGAGCAAGAGAGTCAGAGAGCACTGGCTTCTGTAATAAAGTCACCCCACAATAACAAACCCGCTCTCAGAATACTCACATTAATCCATTCATGAAAGCAGAGATTAAGTTTCTACCACATAAAATTTGGGGGACATATTCAAACCATAGCAGTCTCTCTCTCCAAATTAAAGTGAAGCTCCTAACCTACCAGACATATATTTTCAGAAATTGAAATGTAACAGTGACAGGCCATTTTTGGCAAAAGTGTAATAAAGGATATTTTCAGATAATCTAGTAAGAAGCATAAATTGATCCCATAATCTGGCAATACAAATCAATGATTGTATTGGGGTGAGGAGATACCTTCCCTTTCCCTCAAAAGTTCACTGGAAGATCAACTCACAAT
>NW_003852411.1:1047246-1050235 GCF_000181295.1 Otolemur garnettii
TCAATATCTCAATGTAGTCCAGAAATTTTTACAGCCTCCTTTTAGGGAGAGGGGAAGCTGAAGAATATAGGTAATTCTTTTTAGGGACAATAAATGGTTGTTATGGAGGATGACTGGATGGTGGAAACAGACTGGCTTGTAAATGATTCTGTTTGCAATTTAAATTAACCTGAAAGACAGGTATTATATTTAAGATATTTTGAGCCACGCTGGTTACATTCTTGGTCTTCTTTCCTTCAGTATATTGATTGAGATAACGTGAAGGGGAAGAGAAGTTGATTGGTCTTTTCATGGATCTGTCTGGTTTGTGCAGATAATTCTATTTTCCAGTGTCATTTATTTCTAAATATTGGTGGTCTCCATTCACCTGATATACTAGTCTACCTGGCTGCCATCACAAATACCATAGCTTCAGTAGCTTAATCAATAAAAAGTTAGTTCTTACAATTCTGTAAGCTGGGAAGTTCAAGGTGAAGACACTGATAATGTGGGTTTCATTCCCACGCCTCTTCTATAGGTTTATAAGCAGCTGCCATCTTGCCTTGTGCTCACATGACCTCTCCTTTATGCAGGGTAGGGATGGAAAGTGGATTGTGGAGTGTTCTCTGACAACTCTTCTAAATAAGACACTAATCCTATCTTAAGGGTTCCACATTCATGACCTCATCTAATTCTAATTGCCTCCAAATATCCCAGTTCCAATTATTATTACTTTAAAGATTAGGGCTTAATATGTGAATTTTAGGGGGGCACAAACATCCAACTCATAGCATTTCAGGAATGCAAAAAACATTTTCTTCAAACTGGTATTTCTAATGCCAAAGTCATACTTCGACTAGATTGGCAGAACTTTCAATCACCATCATTTTCTGAATACTAAGATTAATGCTCCAGTTTCTAAGATTCACTGGTAAAGCACTAAGGCTGTGGCCACCTTGGATGAGTCTTCTGTAAATTCAGGGAAGATCTGAGACATGCACCTAACCTTGTCACCTGTCCCCCCCTGGTCTGCTGAGTCTCTGTTACCTTTGGGCCATACATGGGAATATTTTGCAACACCACCTATGGATAAATTACTCAAACATTCCAAATCATCATTTCCCTCCAAGGTATTCCTGATCTCCATGGTACTGCTGAAAATGGAAAAAAAGTTTCCCTCTTCTACAGGGTCTGTTGGGACCCACAGATCTGTCTCTTGTCCCCCCTCTGCAAAACCAAAGCAAAATCTTTCTCAAGTAATTCTCTAAGTGTGGAGTCTGTCTTATGGATGCATTTACTTTTCTCTCTCATATATTTCTAACACAAGATTTTGGACATGAAGTCTCTTTGAAAAGAGACTTTGAGACCATCCTGCCAAACAGTCTCCCCTTAGGGCATTCATTCAGAAGACCCTCTCAGCCAAGAGAAGTAGATGAAAAATTTCAAACTTATGGAGAAAAATATTAAATATAAATTAACATTCAAAAGGGACCAAGGAAATGTTTTCTCTTAGAATCAACAATAGAAAACTGTTGGTACTTCAATGAGAGGTGTTCCAGGGAATGATCGTGCTCAAAATCAGAGCACAGATGGTGAGACTTGAGTGAGATATTAAAAAAATAAAATGTCAAAAAGACTGAGGAAACATGACAATGAAGACAAAGAGAAATACAGAGGAATAAGTAGGGGTAATTGAGGTAAACACTGAAATAAATTCTTCTTAAAGTGTGACAAATGTTATGAATGTTGAATATAGGCAAACATAACATGCAATTTATACAACTGTTAGAATTGTTATCTTTTTCCTACAATAAAAATGAATTCTAATTCAGTATTGTCCCAAATTCACATTTTAGGAAAAAATCACTTTCAACATGGAATTGATATTTTCCAAAAGATAGCCTTTCACGTAAAAATAGACAAAAAACCCCCAACAATCTGATCATCCCATCTAAAAACCTGCTTAATCTAAAGAAGCAGCAATATCTCTGCTTTTAAAATAATTCACAAAGAGTTAATTCTTTTCATAATCCACAAAAAGTTAATTTAGATATCCTGTGTGTTATCTGATCCTGCGTGATACCCCACCTACATGAATCAGCTTGGAATAGGTCACAGTTACTTTCTGTAATTTCTTTAAATGTATTCCTCACTCCTGGGACCCCAAACTTCTGCTAAAAACATTATCTTTCTGTGGGGCACATAAACTATCAAGTGCATAAGAAATTACAGTGAATAAGTATCCCATAATTTTGGCAACTATATCATTGTAGGAAATTTTGAGGGATGTGGTGCATTTTATGATTCTCAGTTTTGCCCCTAGGAAACTCATCATTTCTCTCGTGAATTAATTTTGTATAATAAATGGAGACAGAGACATAGTTTAAAATAGAGGTCCTTTTAATTTACGTGTCATAAAACCTATTTCTAAAACTGATACATTTTTAATAAAAATTTAATACTAAGACCAGGAGGACTTTAGTTGATCTATTCATACTCAACATACGGGAGTAACGATTAAAAATCTGTAAGCAAGTGACATTGAGTGATACATCATGTAATTGAGACAACTGTCAATACAAATGACTTTCTAGTGACTAGCTGAAAGTACAATAAGCAGCAACATAAACTCATTATCCTTCTGGTTCTACCAATACTTCTTATTTTAAGACGATCACTAATAGGTTTTATAAGAAAGAAAAATTATGCTACGAGCAAAATAAAAAGCAATAGGTAAATTTATCAATAGATACCTCTATTAGAAGACACAGAGAGGTAACAAAATCCAATGTAAATCCTTAACAAAATCGGTTTGCAGTTAATGGTTGTGTAAAATGGGGCCCATCTAAGTAAAAATCAATGCGCTGAATTGCTCTGATCCAGTTAGCCGTAAGGATAAAAGTCAAGCATTTTCCTCAGTTACACCTTGCCTTCACCTTAGCTGAAGAAAATTTTACATGTGAAAAAATACAGTCAGTCAAGAAAAAAACAAATTGGGTGGCACCTGTGG
>NW_003852411.1:1050320-1059207 GCF_000181295.1 Otolemur garnettii
AAAAGCCAAGTGTTGTGGTAGGTGCCTGTAGTCCCAGCTGCGTGGGAGGCTAAGGCAAGAGAATTGCTTCAGCCCAAGAGTTGGAAGTTGCTGTGAGCTGTGATGCCATGGCCTTCTATCCAGGGCTACAAAGTAAGACTCTGTCTCAAAAAAAAAAGAAAGAAAAGAAAAGAACAAATCCATGATATAAAGTATACTAAATATTAGTATATATTGGTATACATAGGGATACAGAGATAGATATATGATTACTCAATAAATATTGACTGAATTTGAATAAATGGATAACGATTTATTTGTTTTAAGGCATCAAAGTCATCATCACTGATTACCAAGTCCCTTTTAAGCTTTTCCCTCAGTGTTCTCGTTCATTCCTTATGATTAATCTCTCCAAAGGCAGACACAACTGAAATTTAAATCTATCCATTTGAGTCCTTATTAGCACTTTTTATGCTGGATGAGTAGGAGGAGAGGCGTAAGCTTGTGATTGGAGGGAGTTTCTTCATTATCTCCATTCTGAATCATTATCTCCATTTGTAATGCCTCCCTTTCACTAATATGAAAGTAAGCAATTATTAGAAGCTTCTCTTAAATGAATCTCTCAACAAAAACATTTTCTAAACCCCGAATAAACAGATAGTTTGTGTTTCTTCTTGTTTCTAAGGAAATTTTATCCCTGATTTTATTTTTCTTTTAAAGTTCAGTAACTCCACCCAATTCTAATAATGTTTTAATATTCTCTAAGCAAGCAGTCACTGTATAGATGAACCCATCTAATTCATTAGGACTGAATTAAAGCAACAGAGCTTCCCCGATCTTGATACAATTTTGCACCATTAGGTTAAAGTTGTAACATCATAAATCCAAGATGAGGCACTAAGAATGCTGGACTCAATCTCCTATCTGATTCCCTGACCTCTAGATACTACCTCTGCTTTCTGATATACTTTTCCAAAACAAATAACAAATTATGAAACCGAGGCTGTCCTAACTCTTAATATATGCTGGAGATCGTATCCTTGGTTGCATTCTCAAATGATCTTAATCAATTAAAATTCCATCTAAGTCTTGAAGCTCTAATTTTTCCCACACTATGGGCTCTTTCTTGATGCCTATAATCTTGTTGTGACCTTCCTAATTTAGGAATATCTTTATCCATAATATCTTTTCCATACTTTGCCCTGAATTACTACACTTGTAGACTCTACCTCGTAAGTACACTTCTTCATTAATCAATACTGTTTGTTTTAATGTTCAACTTTATATACGGAAGTTAATTTTTTAAATGTTCTTCATTAAATGAGGCCATATTTAACATTTCACACATAGGAAATCACCTTGAGATGGTTGGGAACTTTCTATCCGCCCGCTGACAGATAACTACACAACAGAATCCAGTGAAGACCATAGCTCCAAAATTTTATACAAATTGTTCAATTATGTATTTGAAAGTCTCAGATTAGTGGTTATTCTAGAAAACTGATATGTTCTCTTAAACATAAATCATAAAATATAAGACATAGGTAAAAAATGATAAAGGCACCTTATTTCACTCTCTTAACTGGCAAACTTTAAATTGAATAATTCATATGTGCTACCCCAATTGCTCACAGTTCCCATTCCTTAATGCTGTGCAATTTACCTCTCGATAATCTGCTCTAACAGCCTTCATGGAGCCTCCATTGATCTCCTACTTTCTAAAACTAAAAGCTTTTCTCCACTCATTCATACTGGCCTCTGTGCAGCATTGAACACATTTAGCCTTTCTGAGAAGGTCTTTCCTTTGGCTTCGATGGGGCAGATGCTTATTTACTTTCCTCCTATATCATTAGCCACCTCCCTTCTTACTCCACTTGTCTCTTGTACTCCTTAAATATGAATGTGCCACCAGGCTGTTTCGGCCATGTCTCAGCTTATATCTCTTCCACAGATCACAAACTTGGAGGCTTCGCCTTTGTCTGTGCCTATGTGATGCACTAATGCAAACCTACACACATTCCTACAATTATGTCTAAGTCCCAATGCATCTTGTTCATAGAGGCATGAACATATATTGACACACACGCCACTTATATATTTGAGAGTCTGTGAAGATGTTTGTGTCCTCACAGAGAGGATCACAGAGACCAACGAATAGCTGTAACTCTGACGTCTCATCTGAGCCTAATTATCTAATAATCTGCTATACATACTTACCTGTATGGTCTGCTACTCCAAATCCTATGTATTTAAAATGAAACCCATTAGTATTTCCTCTTGTGGAACTGCCTCTGAACTTATGTCAGCTGTATCTCAAAGTTCTAACACTGGTTATCTATAATCTCGTGAGTGGGCATTTTAATTTCTCTCCACTCCTGGGCAAAATAGGATATTTATGGCGCTATAAAAATAATTTAATTGTAAAAGAAAAGTGAGTAGGCAAATGAAATTTGAAGGTGTCACTCTTCCTGGCTACTCAAACCCTGAACTTTTGTTAAGTTCTTCACTTCCTTCATAAGAGCTAAACTAACAAGTTTTTTTTTTTTTCCACTGTTCTCTGTCACATGCTCTATAAGTCGATAATCATATTCTTTAATTTCCCCACTCCCCACATCGTGTACATAAAATTCAGGCCTTAAATAAGATATTTATTATATGTATAACAATTTCTTCACTAAGAGTGGGACTTTTTTTTCTTCATTTCTTTTACTTACAAAAAATCTCAGCCTCTTGCCTAAAATGTGGTTTTCACTCATTTCTGGGTTACAATCATATCATTTGTAACTAATATCTTTAACCTGTTAATTTAGAAATGGTGTATCTACAAAGATATCATAAATAATTTTTTTCCATTTTGACATTCAAAATCATGCGAAAGTGAAAACAAAAATACTCAAACTCTTGCTTCTTAGAGAAGATTAAACTCTCAGGTGAGTTGACTGAAACTACCATACTCTGTACACTCGGCAGTACAAGATCAAAAGAAAATATGGTAACTGGAGAAATACAGTAAACATGATTAATTACTCTGTTTCATACTTCATTTAGACTGCCATACAATTGTGATTATTATATAGATTTATATAATGATCGCATTGAAGAAAACATCAAAGGCAATACTATATCTAGATACAGATAATCGTGGTTTTGAGAGCACAGAGAGAGAATGTGTATCTTGGTACTGGGAAAAAAAACATCGCTCCAAGCAAGTATTCTGCTGATAGCAGTTCAGAATCATTATTTTCAAATATAAAAGACAACATTATTATCTTTTGTGATTTATCAATAGCTGAATTCAATATAAGATAGGCCTAGATTTTAACTGTCTTGAAAAATATTGTGTTATATGATTGTTGTCATTGTCTCTAAAATAGAATGCAGCAAAGAGACAAACGGAGATGGAGGGTGATTTCAGACAAAATGGGGCTGATTGCTACACCTCTGGTAACGGAAAAAAGTCTGGAAACTACGATAATGTTTGTAAGTGATTCTTTCAACAGTATATGTGCATATATAAAACTAATCTAAAAATCATCTAATATTAAAATGAAGACATCTCCTTTAAAGGTGGCCTGAAGTTCTAACTAGACAATAGAAATAAAATGAGTATTAGTGGAAAGAACATATCAATATGAATTCAGCTTCTTGAGCAACTTCAGGGAACTTAATTTCGAATCACTTCCTTTACCTTGCTAATTTTGTTTTTCCTATATTAAATCAATTTAAAGTTATGACAGGGGATACCAACATCCATTATTATTATTGTTGGATGAGCTCCCCTTCTAAATTTCTTTTTCTCCTATCTATTATTATTCTTACCTCTTTGCTCACATATATGAGACAGAAGAATGTATGGCTCTATAGGGAGGATGTCAGTGTCACAGGTAACGCAGGGAAGATTCTGAAGTCTAAAATATCTCGTTTCTTTCTTTATACAGGTTAAAAATATTGAGCCAACCTCACTTTCATTCTCATTTTTTTCCAACCTCATTTTTAAAGAGGAATTATATTTTCTTGGGATCATAACCAAGATTTAACTCTTAGGGACAAGAGAAACTACCTCAGCAATTACTAAGTGGAATGTTAAGATTTATACATCAAGAATTATCTAATAATTAAATCTGTGGATTGAGATTGGGAAATGATATGTAAACCTTTATCTAAACCAGTCACCTCCTTCAAAGGCTATTGATCCCAAGGGATATGAACTGAAATATTTTAAAGCAGACATAGTCCATCAAATTGGAACTCAATTAATTAAAATTAATAGCTTATTATTTATATGTAAAATAAAAATTTCACATCTACGTAACTATATATTTTGTAGTATATGTAGGATAATATGAGTAAGAGTTAAATAAGAAAAATAGTTACAACTGAAGGTAGATTGCAAGAAATGAACAGAAAAAGCAAACGACATTCATTACATAAACCAGATACTGACAAGAGTTGTTTACTTAATTTTATTTAGGTGATATTGCTTGAAATTAAACTTTAATTAGTGTAATTAATCATCTACAAATAAAATAATATCAAATCTAGATATAATTTTTCATTATAGGTTTTAAATCCTTTCCTTTTTAAAAACTCCTGATATATCATTAAGAAAGATGTCAATTCATTATTATCATTAAAATATTATCTATTTTTACATAGTTAAAAACTTATCCTATATCCTTAAAATATTGCAGAATAATTAAGGGAGAAATTGTAAATGATCAAGTGTGCTAAATCTCAGATATACTGAAGAAATTTAATTATAACTATTACAAATGGAAAAAGCTGCTTGTAAAACATTAAGATTCCATATCATCTACTACAAAGCTACGAATTTCCATATTTAAAATAAAGTCTATTTATGAAGTCATACGTCAGCAGTTATTGAGCATCAAAAGAGAAGATACTTCAAGTTACTTGAAGTTATTTTTATTTTTGCCTCATTTTAGGAATAAATGCATAGGCCTCAGAAACAAAAAGGACTGCCTTCGAATGAAAGGATTTAAACTGACATGTGGAAACAAATATTTTGTATAATATGTGAGAGCAGCTCAACCAAACAAATGAAATATACATTAGATTTTAGAGATTAGTATTCCAAAGATTCTTTTAAAATGGAAACTATTTATAGGCTGGAAACTCGTAAGCTGGCTATTTAAACATCGCTTTACAGTTTGTGTCCATTGACATTTAGCATCTTGTTCTATTTTACTATCCATAGGAAACAACATTATAGACTCAAGAGTTTCTGAAATTCATCTACAAATCTACGGATGTAGTTTTGTAAAAAAAAGTATTTTATGTCCTATCCCACTGATATTCAATTCTTATGAATTTGTATTAATGCAGCGCTTGGGGCTTTCCCTGTACAAAGCCAGGATATCTGGAAAACAATGATGTGGCAGAGCTATCCAGTTCCATCTCCCAGGCAGGCATCTCAATGTCCTGAAACATGATGCATTGTAAGCCTATGAAGCAAACTGTATGCCATCTACGAATGCAACTGAAAAGTTTAGTCAGTGTTCAGCTGTCTCTACCATATGATCTGTGTTACCTTGCTGTAGCTTATAATCAAGTTCATCACAAATACATTATCTGTAACACTGAAAATAATTTTACAAATATAATTTTAGTAATAGGAACTTTTAACCCTTACAAACTTTATAGTTGTGGTAAAAAGAAAAAAAAAAAAACCACTTGATAGTTATTTAGTCAAGGAAACTCTGGAGTCTATAAATAAGCATTTTACCCAACCTCACAGAACTAGTATGTGACAAAAATAAGGACTCAAACTCGAATAGTCTGCAGAACAGATACACACGTGGGTTATTATGGTATTTATGCTTTACATGTCATACTAGTTCCTTGGTGTTCAGGAAGCATGTAATTTGGGTTAAGTGGGTTGGGGGTTATAAGAATATCCGCCACCTAGCAGGCACTCAATTCTTTTCCTTCATTTCTGACCTGCACCTTCCCATTCACCTTCGTGGTAGAACACACGTTTTCATTTCCATCTGCGGCACATTCTCCCACCGTGAACCACGTGGCCTCAATCCAAGGCTCAGCGCCAAACAGGCACAATAGTAAAGAGCCTTCGAGTCTGGCTGACAATTTGGCTCCCAGTCACTTTCCTTTCACACAAAGAAGAATCACAGGCAAAGATTGGGAACAAGTCATCTTCATTGCTAATTGATCAAGCCGAGATACAATTCCCCCTGTAATTTATGAAAAACAAATTTAAATCCAATTTTTAATAAAGGAAAATCGGATCTCCTTCCATTTTAAAAAAAATCATGAATACAAAGGGCAAACCAGATAAGTGGAAGGTTTGATCACAACCCCAGAATTAAAACCAGATGCCTCATCGTCAAAAGAACAGAATTCTTGGCTCCCTGTACGGTTTTAAAATTCATAAGGCAGAGATGGAGAATGAAAGAGAAAATGGGCCATAGGAGGTATTAGTGAATGAGACCCCAAGCTTACTCATTCTGCGCGATGTAGATACAGCGTCCACCAGAGACCCGTGCTTTGTAGGTTAGCATATGATATTCCATGGGGCATTCTTCTCCAGTATCTGCAATAATGTTGACAACTTTTCACTTTTAATAATTGCTGATAATTCATTTTTTAATTATTTTTCTTATTATATGAAACAGGAAATTGAGACAAAGTCTTTGTCTACTGGTTTCAACATTTAAAACATCAATGAGTTACCAAACTACTTATCCTCATTCTCTGCAAGGGTCACTGGCTTTTCAGGGGAAATAAATTACCATTTCCATATTTCTTTTCCATTCACCCTGACCTTTTATGCTTGGAGATCCCCTCCAACAGCAAATTGTCTTTCTGGATATTTCAGCAACTTAGTCCCTGGATAACCACTGTTTTTATTTTTAAATCTTCCTTTCAGCAATTCCACTACACTAAAGTTAATGGCTTGCTAAAACCCTAAATACCATTAAAAGCAGAAGTCAGTACATTCGTCTTTTAACTTTGTGCCTGTTCTACTTTCCATTCTTCTTTAAACAGTTGTTCTTCTGTAAAGTCTCAGTGGGGAGCTGCTCCCCACAGGCTGTCAAATGTTCACATCCACTGGTCTCGCTAGCAGCAGATTCAATACTTTTATTTGGACAAAATTACACCCTTAAAACATGTGGTAAGTCCCCAATTTACCAAATGGCAAAACAAGACAAACAAACAAAAAAGATTAAATAATGCCTTGGACTCCTGATACTCCAGGATACTGCAACATGTATCAGAGAGTTCTTAATAACTTTTTAAAGAATCAAAATTAGGCAACTCCATAAAGAAAAGGAAAACTCAAGATACCTCCTTCATATAAATGCCGATTAAAATATTAATAAAAATGTTATCTGGCATCTGTGTACTTTTGTCTTTCTTTTGAACTTAAATTATAGGAAAAGAACAGATATTCTTTAAAAAATTGAAAAGTAACAAGCTTAGCTAAATTTCTGATAAGATTGTATAACGAAAAGTCATTCAAATTTAAGAAAGAGCACATTCCCTAAACCATGTAAATATCAAACTAATGTAAGTCAAAGCTTTTGTCATAAAATGTCAGCATAAATACATAAAATAATGTTATTTAGTATTACATGGAAATTTTCCAAATGTTAAACTACTTATGTTTGAAGGATTGTGTGTAAACCACACCATATCCAAACACACGTACAAGATAGTGTTGGTATTCCTTATACAGTAAGAAAATACATTGGAACACACACATTAAATAAAAATACATAAATAAGCAATTAGTATACAACCAAAGAATCTTAATTTCAATTAAAATTAGCAGACCAGAGAAGGCAGTCCACTGTAGTTAATGACATTTTTATAAAGAAAATCTGGTTAGTGCTAATGAATTTTATGACATGATTTCATTTGGACCCCACATTGCTTTAATAGAAGTTTTTAAAACAAATATATTATTTTTCATATCATATTTGGATATCTTCTCTTGCATGTTAGATGCATAGCCAGTTCAAGTACCAGATGTGTAGTAGTAAGAATAAATTGTAGAAAACTATTCATTTAATCAGTCTTGATATAAATCACTTAACATAGGAAAACAACAAATCAAGGCTGTTCCATTTGCTCTATGAATGAGTTAATCACTTTAAAAAATGGCAGGAGAGGGGTGGATATGGATCAAGAGGAAGAAGGAGCACATATTAAATCTCAAATGTCATTCATCAAAGGATTGATTCTGAGTCATTGCTTTATTGAATTTTGTCTACCTTCTCCTTACTTCTAAATAGAAAACAAACATGAGATAATACCTGACATCAAGATTCCATCACAACAATTCTCACCAAAAATGTCATCGTAATGTTTAGAGCCTTGATATAAGGTTTTATTACTTCTGATTTGTACTCTTTGCTAAAAATTCATTTTAACAATGTTATTTTACCAGTATGTTTTACTGTGTCATAATTATAACATGTAACCTGATGATTGTAAATAAAATGTATTTACCATAGAAAGTAGAAATGAACATTAAATGTCACTCCCAGTGTTCCTGTAGATCAGGTGTTTTTAAGTGCATTATCACTGCGCTATGCATTCAAGAGGAATATGCCGATGACCCACTTGCAAGCTCTGCTTCCTCTGTTAGTCGGTCTGACCTAGCAAGATACTTCTTTTTGTCATAACTAAAAAATGCCTCATGGTAAAGATGAGCTAGGGACTGTAATGGTTTTCAAATTCTGTGTTCATAATCACTCAAATGCAGACATTTACAAATACACACACAGTTGTTATGGTATAAAGAAATTCCATATACTTTGAAATGTGTTATATTCATTTAGCTAGAGTGCCACTTTATTTTAAACAAAATGTTCGACCACAATGAAAAAGTAAAGGTCAGCAAGTAAAAGCAAAAGAAAAAAAA
>NW_003852411.1:1059281-1060621 GCF_000181295.1 Otolemur garnettii
CCATTTTGCATGTCCAGACTAAGAAAATTAGGTCAACTTAAGGAGATAGACAATATTGAGTGGTGGTCAACTATGGAAGTTCTACTGTATATATTCATAGGGTACATGTGATGTTTTCATTCAGGCCTACAATATGAATTAATCAAATGAGATTGATTGCCGTGCCCATCACCTCAGGCATTTCTCATATTTATTATGTCTTTACATTAGACACATTCCAATTCCACTCTTTACTTATTTTAAAGCATACCCTAATGCAATGCTGATTATAGTCACACTGCTGTGCACTCAAATATTGTTCATTCTATCTGTTATATATTTTTGTACCCATTAACCATCCTCACTTTATCCCCCTCTCCCCACTACCCTTCCCAGTCTCTGGCAACCATCATAGAATACTTTCTTGAGTACTAAAAACAATAGATTTCTTCTCAGAGTTCATAAAAGGCTGCTAATGGGAGCAAGGGCTAAGCAGAAGTAATCTTTGGTTCTCTTTTTCTATGGTTTGCATAGAATTTTCAAAAAGCTTCATTTAGGGGATTAAAAAGGTTTCTAGTGCTTGAGTAAAAGTTTGAAATTCTTTGCATTGCATCACAACTGCAATTATTGCTTTCTGTGAAAGTAGACAAGAGAAAGCAAAGAGTAGCTGACAAGATTAAGATTGAACCTAGAAAGATTAGGGATAAAGAAAAAAGTTCAAGGGTACATAACTCAGAATATCCTGAGGAGATAGAAAATTTAGCCATCATTTCACTTGCATGTAATCTCACTGTTCCACCAATTCATCTTATCTCATTAGAATATGAGATATAAACATTTGAGAGTATGCTTGACTATTAATAAGTTGTTTGATTTTCCTGTCAATGAGAGGGAAGTGGTATTCTTTACGTTAGAAATACATCCTAAGTAGTTTCAGTTAAAATTGGGTCAAGTACTGCATAGCCTATTTATGAGATTACATCTAAATGTGATCTGTTAATATTTGCCAGTTATCATTATAATAAGAGCCCTCAGCCTGTTTAATTCTCTAACATTGACATAAGAGAATTTTTTCCAATTTGGTAACCATTTCTTTTCTAAAATAAAATGATTTGACGTCTAATTTCTAAGCTGTGGCATAAAGGAAGAAAGTGCCACTGTCCTCTGTGTTCCACTGAATCACAGTGTTGAACTCCGAAGGGCATCCATATTATTTTAATTATCCCACTGCATACTTACCGAAAGTATTCATACACTTTAAAAGCACTTGTCAATATGCCCTAAAATATCCTATTAACTTGTGGTAAATATGACTAAACCCACAAAGTTATATTTTCATCTGAAAAATTGCTTTTTAAATT
>NW_003852411.1:1061159-1062599 GCF_000181295.1 Otolemur garnettii
CTTTTTCAAATCACAAAAAGTATTTGGAACAAAATTTCTTTTAATTTTCATTATTCATACTGTCTCCTTTTGACTATTAGAGTTCAAAGATAAACTTCTGAAAAACACAGGAAGTATCAAAATTAACAAAAAATTAGGAATAAAGGAAAATTTAACAAGTAGATAGGAGGCAACATACGATATGGACAAATCTGTATGATTATTTTAACTTATAAATCCATAATCTGAATGTTAACAATATGAATTTTAATTAATCTAATAAATAACTTAAAAAGTAAAATGTAGAAGATTGCAGTTTTAAAAATAATAAAGTTATTAAAGAATATTCTCTCTCTCCATCCTCCACTCCTTTACTTTAACACACATACATTAAGATGACCAAAAACTGGAAAGACTTAGTACTGGATTAAATCCTATCTGAAAATGAAAACTGTTGCAATTCCATCATTACATAGTACAATTCCCCAAGATAAGAGAAAATGATTAAAAGTCATAAATGAATGATTTTAACACCAAAGCTTGACAAATATAAATACTAAAAGACTTCTAACCAAATTATTATAGACATAAAACAGTATCATTACATATTAAGTGTAATGTATTGAAAGAATAAAATCCATGGCCAATATACTCCTTATCAAGGAATAAATAAAAAATAACTTTTACTTATTTAAGGCAACAGTGAAAAGCAGTAAGGAAACTTTATGCTGCAGAGCTGGGATGCTTTTTGGTTTTATCATAGAGTGACCCTGCTGGGTCACTCCAATGAGGAGGACACTCCAAACAGCTTTCCATTCTTTTTCTTCTGGGCTGGTTAGATTTTTCCTGGGCAGGGGCAGGGTTGGGAGCTGGGGTGGGGAAGATCTAGCAATTTCCTTCCTGAAAAGTATACACTTAGTTACCAGCTCTCTGAAAGCCTAATGGTGATAGGGGAATAAATGATGTACTCACAGTATGTGAACTGCACTTAATTTCCCATTCCTATATGGCACCAATATCTGAGGCTTACCAGTTCAAAGTCAGTTTGGATAAGTTTCTCTAAAAAATAAACCTCTAGTCTTCTGCCAACACATAATTTATTGTGTTGTATGTGAGAGAGAGAGAGAGAGGGATAATCCCATTTTCTGGCAATTTACTAAACAAAGCTTCAACTGATATTCCACACGTACAACCACATTTATCTTTCATTTTCAGAGGGACTGGGTGCCATTACTCCCAAGTATTATAGGTCTATTTGATGGATTTTATTACATTGCTTTTGATATTTCAAGTTTCACTGGGTTTCTTAGTCACTTACGATTTGTGTTGTAGAATTTCATAGCTCAAAATTTTGTTGCTAGTTTCTCCTCTTCAATTCATTTGTTTTTTGGATTTGATTTTTCATATTTTATTATTTTACTTTTCACATATTCACTGTTATTTTAGTGTTCTGATTTCCCC
>NW_003852411.1:1062827-1070476 GCF_000181295.1 Otolemur garnettii
CAGATGCAGGAAATACTGAAGGTCTTTATCTCAAGTGACAATGATTGAGGAAACAATTTATCAGAATCAAACTTTTTTAGAAAACTAAAATCTAATGGCAAGTTTACAACAACCACAGGAGTACTTAATGAAGAAAGAAGCTGCAAAGTTTTGGCAGAGAATGTGTGGCATTGTGTTTACTTACCCACCATCCTTCATTATTTAGTTGTAGCCAGCCCTAGAGATGGTACACGTTCCTTGTAAAGATTTCTGATGACAGAGAGGGAGATAAATATCTTGTTCTCAAAGAATTATTATTGTTCATTTGACCTGTTTGGTGGGCTCCCTGTGGAATCTGCTCAGAGGCTTGTCTTACTTTTACCATTTATGGAACTCTGTTGGTATTAAGGTAAGCTACTAGCAGCATTTGTTGAAAGCATTTAAAGACATATACTGCCCACAGAAACACAGGGCAAGAAACAACAGGCAGAACGAGGAGCAGACAAAGCAAGAAACCTAGAAAGGAATAGTCTGGAGAAGGAGCTACCTTGGGAATAAAAACTTTAAAGAACATCTGCATCTCTAAACAGTACTAGAAGACCACACACATTTTCAAGGCTAGTTGCATGCTCAGAAAAACCTGAGAAGGCCCTAAGCTTTCTTTCACCTTTGGCCAATACTTAGGTCCAGGTTAAACAAGAAATGAAGGCTAAGATAATTTCAAATGTTCTGAAGGAGAGAAAAGTAACATTTAAAGAAATAATGTCCAAAAATATCAAATTTGATAAAAAAGCACAAATCTACGCATTCAAGAAGCTCAGGGAACTATAAATAGGATAAACTCAAAAATATCCACAGCAAGATGTTCTATTCAAAAATTGTTGAAAGACAAAACAAAGAGAATCTTGAAAGCAGCAGAGAAAAATGATGCCACATACAAAAGATATTTATCAAGATAACAGCCTTGATATTTATCAAGATTAACAGCCAGTTTCTTGTGAGAAATCATAGAGACTAAAAGGCAGTGGGATCACATATTTTAAGCACTGAGAGAAAAAAATTATCAACCAAGAAGTATATATCCAGCAAAATAACCCCCAGAAAGGAAAGAGAAATAAAGACATTCTCAGATAAGCAAAAGCAGAGGGAAGTGTCAGCAGTAGACCTTCCATATAAAAAATGCAAAATAGATCCTTCAAGCTAAAATAAAGAGCAGTAGACACTAATTTCCAATTACATGAAGAAATAAAATAGTAAGGTAACTATACAAGTAAATGTAAAATGCAGTATTGTTCATTATTGATTTGTAATCCTTTTTCTTACCTAATTTAAAATAAATGAATAAACAATTTTATAAAAACAACATAAAGAGGAAAGGGTAGAGCCATATAGAAGAAGGTAATATTGCATGTTAGCAAACGTTTTATAAGTGTGTATTAATTCAACAAAGTTTCTTATAAAGTCAAGGTATCAATTTTATCCCGTTAAGTTTTTTAAAAGTACAGGATATATATACATATATGTGTGTACATATATATAATGACAGATTGCGGTCAAAAAGAAAACATTCATGAATAAGTCCATTCTCATCAGTAAGTACTTTATATTTAAATGCTTCAAATGACCTACGAATTATTTCCCAATTACCTGGGAAATCCTTTTGGATAGAACTTCTGAGAATGTAACCGACTTTCCCAAGAAATAGAAAAAAATAACCTGAACCTATCTTCCTATGGTGTTGCTATGTTCGGATACAAAGCTTGGAATTGGTATTCATCTTAAAACCCTTCTGAGAATAAAGTCGCAAACAGGATGGGAACACATAACAGACATCTGAAGTATTTCTTGGTGTCACAGCACATGTTTTATTTTTGACTCAGGATTATTTGCTATAAAAGTATCTGCAAAAATATCATTAAATCCCATATTTTAAAGACAATACAAGAAAACCAACAAACAAAAAACCCAAAGAACTGATATGTGCTAAGAGACTATCAGGAAGGTCTGTATTGAATATATTTCTTAATCAAAACAGCAGAAAATCTTGAGATAATTCTTTTGAAAGTGACTACCTAAAATATAGTATAATTAGGAGCTTTATTTACTCAAGCAGCATAGGAAGGATATGTTGTGCCATCTGTACTTTATGTTTCTAGTATCCCACATTTCTTTTTTTCGAATACCCTGTATGCCATGGGAAAAGCCTTCAAAAAAAAGTTTGCTGGACTGAAACATGGAAAATTAATACAGTGTCTGTACCATGGGCTTCCTCTTCCCATCTTCCTTGATAAAAATCACTGAGTATGCTTTCACAGAATATGTTTGATAGAGCGGAGGGAGCTTAACTGGGCTGGAATATACGACAATGGACATAAATACATAAAAATCTGATAGGCTTTTATGAAATTTAAACATGGGACTTGGATTGAGAATGTTTATGATCTATTCTTAATATATTTAACAATGTAACATGTAAATATACTTTTTTCCCCCTAAAAAGAAACCAGGAAAATTTTATTAGTATTAGTTAATATAAAATTATGCCAAAAAAAAAAAAAAGGAACTTGAACTTTAGTAACACAGCTGGGACAATCCACAGCATCCATGGGAGAGAAAAGGTTTAATATAGATGATTTTCTCTGGTTTTGTTGCTCGCTTGTCTCACGGTGATGGAAGCTGCACATTTTTTCAAAGAACAGAGAAGCTGCTGGAGGTTTGGTTCTCCAGGCAGCAACCTGACACAAACCAAGGCTCCCAGTGATACCAGTGTTTCAGGTTCTGGGTCTCAGGGATTCAATCCACAGACCACAGGATCAGTGGTAAGATAGGATTTTTTCACAGAAACAAATACAAAAATTTACAAAAACCAAAGGTCCTGGCAGAGAGAAAATCCAAGAGGGGAACAAGCTCTCCTGCTCCCTCTTGAGGTCTGTCCTCCGCTCTTTGCTCAGGGGTTTATATATTCGCAGGGGGTTATTTTCCAAACTCAACCATTGACTTTTAGGGTGTGGGTCTTCATCAGTTACAGCCAGTTGTCCAATCAGCAGCAGGGTACAGGAACTCTCAGGCCCTGGAAACTCACATGAGAAGACAGCAAGGCGCCATCCATGAAATTGACCAGCCAGAAGGGCAGGGGGAGGAGACAGCAAGGTGCCAGTGTCTTCTCTGCAGGTGTCCCGCCCTTCTAGCAAGCTAGTTCCTGCTGCCATCACAGCATCAACACTGCCAGGCCTAAGGGGGCAGGTTGTGGCGTCACCTGGTCCTGCATCATGGGGACCTTTGCACTACCTGAGGTCTGAATGGGACACACTTTTGAAGGACGAGCAATGTTCAATCATAACTTCCTGACAAGCAGGAAGCATAGGCCTGAGAGAGAGGACCGCGTGTGTCTCCAAGAGACATTTTATTTTGAAGACATGTGATGCCACCTCCAGCTGGTACAGCTGTTGAAGCTTGCTAGGGATTACAGTGGGGTTGACGCCTATCAAAACTTTTATTCTTCTAAGAATCTCATGAAGGCTTCTCACCCAGGGTACCCCCACCAGAACTTCCCAGAAGAAATAGTTTCTAAATGCACTTTCCCCAAATAGAGCTGCAGATTGTGTGGGACATATGAATTCTGACTGTTGGTGGCAATATACTCTGGATTTCCCAGAGTGGAATAATCAGCCAGACCAAATCCTGGAAACTCCGATGAGTATGTTAACCCAGCGATTATGGACCGGGTTCTACATGAAGGATGGTGTTACTGTAAAGGATGCCACTCGTGACAGTGGAATTTGTGACCCGATATCAGGTTCTGTCATTGATGCCACATTGTTCAATCCTTGTGAGTATTTGATGAACGGAATGAAATCAGATAAAACTTATTGGACGTAAGAAAATTCTGGTTCTGGAGTGATGTGAATAAACATCCTAATTAAAGAAACCATGAGTCAGGCTAGTTTCTGTTTTCATGGAATTAACATAAAATCAGTGGGATAACGCTTCTGTGAGATTGAGGAAAGGTAGTCATTAAAATAGTTACAGAAATTACTTTTTGAAGAAAAAATATATTCAAAAAGAATTAAGGCATTGTTGCCTCCAATCACTTATATTAATCAGTCTTTATGAATGTATAATTCTGTTTCAGTAGAAATACAGACCTAATAGTATATTCTCAGCCTAAGCATGATGAATTCTAGAGAATCAATTCTCAGTTTATTTCATTTTAAAGTAAAAATTGATTAGGTATCCTCAGAAAAAGATCATGTATCATCCAAAATAAATTAAACTTATAATCAAAACTTTGTTCCGAATTTAATAACAAAAAACTAAGAATAAAGGGAACAATAATGTCAAAATCACTGTCAAAGAATTGGAAAGGGGGTTCTCTCTCATTATCTTTTATCTCTATTTTTATGAGGAATAGTCATTTAAATTTTTACCTCTAAATGGAGAAGTGTGTTGGCATGACACAAGTGCATGTTTTAAATAGGTATGTTTGCCAACTTTTATAATGACTTGGAAGTTTCAGTGCTTTGTTTATAAAATGATTGGAATGAAATTAAACTTCAGCTGTGAGCTCAAATCCACTGCCCTTGTTCAAGTATAAATTCCCATGATTCTATTATTAGGCTCAATATGTTAAATGAGTATTAAAAGAATAGCTTTAAAACAAACAAAAATGTGGAAATTCAGAGTAGAAGCTAATACAACCTAAAGACAGGAAATCACACATCATAAATATAGAGAATCCTTTCAATGCTCTGCTTCAATGAAGCCTAAAATTCTAAGAAATAATAACTGAATTACTTAAATAAAAAATTCTATTGATATTCTGAACTACTCTAAGTTTGTTAATTAAATATTAATTTTAGTTTAAGAAAGTATGCTAATAAAAAAGCTGCTAAAACTTTTACAGGTATTCCTCTCCACTGATTCCTACAGAATTAATAGCAGTCTATGCGGGGAAAGTTGTTAAATGAATTCACACTCATCTAGAGAAGACTTTTTATTATTAGCTAGATTGGACAGTTTATCCATCTTCTTTAACTATTCTAAAAAATGAAGAGCATGGCTTTGGTGTCAAATGCTCTGTTCAACTACAAAAATCCCATGATTCTGGGAGCCTTAACAAGTTAAATAGTTAGCTTCTCAAATATGTGTCTGTGAACCAATTTTGCAGTGCCATGGAGAATTACGTTTTGGATAAATGAGAAGATAGTTCTAAAATAGTTAATATAGATTAACTATTAGTGTGAATCAAAATTAACCATACAGTTATGTACCTCTGAAAAATAAGAATCACTGACAAATAAACATGATTTTAAGATTCCTATCATTCATTTATAATTTGGAACATTCTACAAAGTTAGCCTATGTTACAAATAGCCCTGGCAATTTCACTAATTCAATCTCTTTTCCTTTGCTTGTAAGGCTACTGAATAAGTACTGTATTCCACATACCACTGTTTTATTCCTTTATTTAGTGAATGCCATATTAATTATGGTTAAATTCTTTCTAAAAGTCAAGCCAAATAAGCACATGTGGTCACTTTATATTTACCTGTTGCCAAGCAGTATCTGGTATTAACCAGGAAAATCAAAGGCAGACACATGACAGAGATTCAACGAATGAAATGTACTGAAACACAAATGCAACAGGTTGTCTTCAGATCATACTAGGCCACTCTATCTGAGAAGGGAAGCAACGTGACAAGGAAAAGTCACTAAAAATATATCATTGATCTCAGCAATATTTGACTGAAAATGTATGATCATGTCACCACAGATTTAATCTCCTCATTAGAAAAGAAATCTTAAGGTCTATGCCTTAAAATGAATGTCTGTGGTGGCATTTTGTAATTATAATTATTTTGCTGTTTTTGTTATGCATAATTGTACATATTTATGGAGAGCATGTAATATTTTTGAAACATACAATGTGTAATGATCAAATTAAATCAAGTAGGACATACATTACCTAAAATACTTATGACGTCTTTGTATTGAGAACATTACAAATCTTCTAGCTATTTTGAAATATGCAATAAAATATTGTTAACAAGTCACCCTGGTGGGCTACCAAACACTAGAACTTATTCCTTCTATATAACTGTTTTCACAAAACTTTTATTATCCCCTCCCCACTTCTCTTGATGCTTCCGAAGCTTTACTAAGCATCACTCTACTTTCTACCCCCCTCTACCTTCATGAGATCAACTCATGTGTTAATGGGACTTAGGTTGATGCCACATCATTACAATTGTGAATTGTGCTGCAATAAACACTTGACTGCAGCTGTCTTCAATAAAATGACTTCTTTCTTTTGGGTAAATATCCAAGAGTGGAATTGTTGGATCAAATGGTAAGACTTCTTTTAGTTCTTTGAGGTATGTCTCCAATACCTTGCATAGAGGTTGTCCTAGCTTACAGTACCACCAACTTGTGTAAGTGTTCCTCTCTCTCTGCACCCACGCCACAATCTGTTGTTTGGGGACTTTTTAATAAAGGCCACGCTCACTAGATTTAGATGATATCTCATGTTGGTTTTGATTTGCATTTCCTCAGTGATTAGACATGTGGAACATTTTTTTCATATATTTATTAGCCAATACTGTAATCTTCTTTTGAAAAGCTTCTGTTTTTTTCATATATTTATTAGCCAATACTGTAACTTCTTTTGAAAAGCTTCTGTTCCTATCTTTTGCTCACTTTTTAATGGGGTTGATTTTTTCTTACTGCTTTGCTTTAGGTTTTCGTAGATTCTGGTTATCTGCCCTTAATTGGATGTATATTTTCTTCCATTCTCTAGGTTGTCTGTTTCTTGTATAGCTTATTTCCTTGTCTATGCATAAACCTTCTAATTCAATCAAATAAAATTTACTGATTTTTGCTTTTGCTGTGATTGCTTTTGGGTCTTATGAATAAATTCTTTGCCCAGGCAGAACTTTATAAGAATTTTTCCAACATTTTCTTCTAGAATTCTTACGGCATCCTGCCTTAGGTTTAAGTCTATTATCCATTGTGAATTAATTTTGGTGAGTGGCAAGAGGGATGGATCATGCTTCACTCTTCTGCATGTGGCTATCAATTTCCCCAACACCATTTACTGAATAGGAATTCTTACCCCTAGTTTATTTTATTGTCTGCTTTGACAAAGATTAGATAGCAACATGAGGATGGTTTTTATCTGAGTTCCTCATTCTGATCCATTGGTCTACGTCTCTGTTCCTGTGCCAGTACCATGCTGCCTTGATTTCTATACCCTTGAAATATAGCCTGAAGTCTGGTAGTGATACCTCCTGATTTGTTTTTGCTTAAGAATGCTATGGATGTCCCAGCTCTTTTCTGGTTTCCTACAAAGTGTAGCACATTTTTTTTCTTGATCTGCAAAAAATGATCATAATATTTTAACGAGGATTACACTAAATCTGTAAATCAAATCACTTTCAGTAGTAGTGACATTTCAACAATGTTGATTCTGCCAGTGCATAAGTATGATACATTTTTCTATTTGTTTACATCCTCTAAGATTTCCTTCCTCAGTGCTTCTCAATTCTCCCTGTAAAGGTCTTTCACATATATTGGTAACATATATTGGTTACATATATTTCTAGGTATTTTATTACTTTGCTGTTATGATGAAAGGTATTGCATCTTAGATTTGATTCTCAGCTTAATAGTTG
>NW_003852411.1:1070789-1080638 GCF_000181295.1 Otolemur garnettii
TCAGTATTATAGTAACTGTGGGTTTGTCATACATGGCTTTTTATCATTTTGAAGGTATGTCCTCTCTAGGCCAATTTTCCTAAGAGTTCTTATCATAAAAGGGTGGGTGCCGAATTTTGCCAAATGCTTTTTCTGCATATGTTGAGATAATCATAGTTCTTTAAGTTTGTGGTGAATTGCATTTACAGTTTTTAACGCATTCATTTTTAAAAATATAATCTGGAACTTAAAACTACATTTAATAGAAAAAAATTTGAATAAATAATAATATATGTAAAATTGATGTATTTTCTGCAAACATCTTTCCTTTCCTTTAATAGGACGTCTTTTAGCATCATGAAAATTCATTAATTTTCTGAAAAAGCAATGCTGTCTCCATTTTCCCATACAATCATATCTTTATGAGTTCTTTTTAAAATTATATTGCACTATTCACAGAGGAGAAATAAAAAAATTAAAACTATTAAAAGTGCTAGAAAAATATGGAATAACATATCATATATCGTATAGCATAAAGCATTTTAAGCCTTGTATAAACTTTCAAATTTTTAAAATAAAAGTGTGACTAGATGATAATTAAATGCTTAGAATTAAAACCCTCAGGAATTTACTTTTAAGTAACATGAAATGAGAATCTAAAATCATTTCCTAATTCTAATCATTATATAATCAATTCTTAGAAATACTTAATTCCTTTTCCAAACTTTTCATTGTTTAATCAAATTTATTTATATTTACAACTCTTTCAAAATGTTTCAACATGTACTTATATAAAATTGCATGTTAATTAAAATTAGATTCCAATCATTATTCTCCTTTGTTCAAAATATTTCTTGGTAACTTATTCACTAGATATATTGTATTATTTACTTTTTAAGTTTAAAAAAATGCTGCTTTGAATTTTATTAAAGTAAAGGAAGTAATTTATTGGGAGAAATTTATATATTTAACGTGTTTTGTGTTAATACTCTAGAACCTTGATTAAGGTTTTCTTTTTTGTTGTAGTTGTTTTTTGAAGTGCTTTTGTGCTGGATTTTTTGAGGGTGGTTCTTTTATTTATTCACTTTTTTTTTTTTTTTTAAGATTGAGTCTCAATCTAGAGTACAGTGGCAGAGCGGCATGATCAAAGCTTACCACAACCTCAAACTCTGGGGCTCAAGGGATCCTCCTGCCTCAGACCCCAAGGTTTTCCTTTTTTTATTCAATGAACTAAAGAAATTTTCTTCATATTGTTGTCATTTCATATATAACTATAAATAATATTAGAATGTGTGCTTGCATATCCTATCAAATAAAAGAATGGCTTTGGCAATTTACCATAATTAAGCCCATTCCACCCCTTCAAAAATAGGACATCATCATAGAAGCATTACATGTTTCCTAAGCAAAAAACAATCCTGGAGAAGAATTCTAAAATGGTCAGTACTATTTTATTGTAATTTTCTGAAATAAATTCTCTGTAGGAAGCTCTTTTATGTCACCACATATTTGCTGGCATGTTTGCGGAGAAGAGCAAAATTAGTCTGTTTACATTATTGTTGCACTTTATATAATATTTTGGTATCTCCCATATTACTTAAAATAGTAATATAAATAGAATTGTAAAACTTGAGACTATTTCTCTAAACACAAAACACACAGAAATTTCTGTGATTCTTTTTCCCTAAAGTATGTAGCCTTCTGCCACATAGATTGATGAAGTAAGCACAATCTCTACTCTGAACACCACCTCCTGGGAAAATAGACTAACCACAGCTACAACAGTTGCATAAACAAAATGTGTAACTCTGAAATGATACTGTGGCAAATATCCTCTGAAGGCTGAGAAAAGCAATTGCTGAATGACTGATCAGGTGACATTTCTCCACTTGAAGAAATAGTGTGAAAAAAACTTCAAGATCTGAGCATTAAGTTATAACATTTTAATCCTGTCCTTTATTTTCCCCAGTGATTGCAAATTTTGTATATGTCTAGTAGGAAAAGAAAAGGGGTATTATTTTCTTCCTCTGACCTGCACTGCTTCTAGCCATTTTGTAAGGGGTCATTTTGCTGTGGCTCGACACACAGAAGCAGATGTCCCCTTGCTCCTATTTCCTACCTTCCATTGTTCTTGCATATTTTTTGCTTATTCTTTGAATGGGCCCAAGGCAATTTTATTCTATCAACCCTTCCATTTTACGCACATTCAGGGACTACAGTAAGACAGGGCAGAGTGTAAAGGGACAGAAAGTAAGGCATCATATTCTGAAATGTGAAGTCAGCAGTAAGTTGAAAAAGCGATAGGTGGAGCTTAGGGAAACATTTACTCTGTGCTTCCAAGAAAAGGAGAGTAGCAGCTGATACATATTATCTAGAAGACTTAAAAAAAAAAAAAGAAAGCAAGAATTGCGAGCAGAACCAATGGATGTTGAGTTACCTAACTCCATTTCCCTTTCCTTCCCAGTAATAGTCTTAACTGAGCATATAGTTATCTACCTAAATTAGACATTCTCCATCCTTTCTTTCAGCTCAGGGAGATAATGTAATTAAGTCCTCAACCATGTTATGTAAGTGGAAATGATGCTAACAGCCTCTGAGCAACTATCCTAAAAGGAAATTAGCTGACTTTTGCATCCTTTCTTTTCCCTCCTCTCAGACTGGAACATAATGAGGGAGTGGCCCAGCTTTGACTTGAGGGATGAGGAAAATCTATTTTGAGATGAGAAAATGGATGAAACCTAATTCCAGAATGGTCCTGTCAGGGAAATCCCTGAGTGTCCAATCTTTTTTTTTTCCTATGCCAGCAGATTGGAAGAATAAAGAGTTGTCTTTATTCACATTTGTTGTCTTTATGTCACATTAAATACATAAACAATAATCAAAAATGAATGAAAGCTAATTAGCAAAAAGAAAAAGTTTGAGCATTCTCTTCATGATATCTGACACTGCAGAAAAGCAAGACAAAGTCATCACTAAATCAGCATGTGGCCTCAAGTTGAGTACTCTTGCCACTATTACGTGAAAAGAACTAACTACATCTTTATATTATTTAAGCAACTATATTTTAGGGTTTCTATCTTAAATGCATAGCTTCAACATTAACTTAAGCAAAGGTTTACATATAAACTTGACATCTGATCAAAATCAGAAAAATGAATTACACACATATTAACGCTCAAATACACAGAAAGGCTAACCAAGGGTGTCTTACACTCTATAGGTAGACGGGGTCTGGTCACGTCATTTGAGAGTGATTAAGGAGGAAATCAAAGAGAGAAGCCATTAAAAAAAAATCCTGCAATACTATGAATAAAGAAAAATATTTTAAAAGAGTTCACACCAAATTCTTAATTAAAAACTTTGATTCATTTGCATGTCTTATCAGAAAATATATAAAATAAAAAGTTGAATGACAGGAAACACAATAAAGTATGAAATGCAAAGTAACAAACTGGTATATAAACTAAGATGAGAAGGCAGCTGACTAAAACTGAGATCACAAAAAGTCTAAAATTATAAATCATATTTTAATCTGCTTTTGTGAATTTTTAAAGAATTAAGGTCTAACCATAGAAACTAGAATACGGTACTCAGTAAAATGGACAGTGAGATTAAAATGATTCCGCAAAATAGGCATTTTATAAGAAACAAAAAAGTGAAAAAAACCATAAATATATAAGGAAAAAAACCTTACTTCAGCTGAAATAAAAAACAGAATAGTAAATATAATACTTTGAGTCACAAGGTTTAAGAACAAATTTCTACATATATCTGGTGGGGTGGATGGACTATTTGCAAAAGAAGAAAAAAGACTTTGATAACCTACTAATCCATCCATTAAAAATTTTTAGTAATATTTAGCAGAGAGGGAAGAATATGGCATGTATGTAGATAGATAGATATATACACACACATTTAGTGAAAGTATCATTTGCAGTGAATTCATTGAAATTATAGTTACATATATTTCTAAGCAAAGGCTTGGAAAATATGCTATTCATGAAACCTGTGAAAATTAATTAAAGGTATGTGCCCGTTGATCTGAAAATAAATCAAGTGATAGATTAAGAAAATGGAAGAAAGAAGACTAATCATTTATATCAATAAAGTATTTTTATTTTATTTTTTATTTTTTTAAGACAGAATCTCACTATCTCACCCTCAGTAGAGTGGTGTGGCATCATAGCTCACAGCAACCTCAAACTATTGGGCTTAAGCGATTCTCTTGCCTCAGCCTCCCAAGTAGCTGGGACTACTCAAACCCACCAGCCTCAGTGCATGTGGTTGGTACCATAACCACTTGCTATGGGTGTCAAGCCAATAAAGTATTTTTTGGTTAAGAAAAGAAAAAGAAATAAGTAAAAGAAATGAGATGAGGATGTGTACTTACAGAGTATAACATGAATAACAGTTGGGAGGCAGGGAGAACCAGTGATAACTTGAAAAAATACCTGAACCCCAAAGTCCTAAAAAAGATGTAATGTTCAAATGAATGTAGGGGTATGAAAAGACATACTGGTTTTGAAACTGGTATGAAAAGACATGTGGCTGTTCATGGCATTTCCTCACAAAAGAAATCTATAATAATTGTAATTGTGCACATGTGCAGAAGAACCAATATATATTTGCAATGTTGGGAATGTTATATGTTCCTAAACTGGACCGGTGAAAATGGCAGACTTTGAATAGCTAAATGATAAATAAAATTTTAAAATCTTGCAAAATATCTTTCCTTCACAATATTTCAAGAATTGTCAGCAGTTGTCAACAAGCTAGAAAAGATATTCTATTAACTCATAAGTTAAACTATAAGTTCTCACTAAATAGATATTATGAATGAGGTAAAAATTAAAGGATAAAAGTATTACTAAAATAAAATGCAGGCAAGTTTTAAAGGGTATATAATAATAAGATTTCAAAATGGAAGTTAGGGGTGATTCTACATAAAGGGTAGAGGTTAACTACCATTTTGCATGTAATACTATGTATAATTGTTTTAAGGTCTAGGCAAAAAATGTTAGATTGATAGGGAAGTCGTAACATTTTCTGTTATTATATTTAAAGTTCTTTACTACTCCCTTGAATCACTCTCTTCCTTTTCAATTCTGATTTTTCTTTTCATTTTTCTTTAGTTTATGCTATGCTTCATTCCCATTCATAGCTCCTGGACCAAATCTGGCCCATTTTTGTAAGCAAAACTTTATTTTTGTAAATAATTTTTTCACAAAAATCAACAACCCTATTTATGTTTTAATATAGTATCTATATGCTTTCAAACACCAATGACAAGAGTTGAGTAGTTGCAACAGAGACCATATGGCTTGCAAAAATGTAAAATATTTACTGGATCACTCTATACAGAAAATTGTACCAGCCTGTGCATGAGTCTTGCCATTCCTTAGTATTTGCTGGCAGCCTTCCTCTCTTCTTTCTCTATGCATTCTCCCTTATCATTTAATCAACCTTGATCATTGCATTATGTTCTCTGCTTTCAGGTCTATAGCTGAAGGCCAGACCTCTCCAGTTAGCTTCAGACTCCAAAGTTGAACGGTCTTCTGGAAACACTCATTTCTACATTTCTCCATTCTCAGTACAACCCCAAATAAACAAATTTTCCTCTTTTCACCAAATCCTAATATTCTTGTTTTTCATCAAATGCAACCACTATCCATCTGATTTTTAAAATAAATACTGAGGGAATATTTGCTGCCACCTCCTTCCCTCAGATCACATGTTCACTTACTCCTGTGTGCTACCCATACCATATCAAATGCTTCTAAGTATTCTCCACATACTAGTCTAGCCCAAGATCATCATCTTTTCTCTGGATTACTACATCCTTTAATTGATATGGTACTTTGGTTTCTTCTCCAAACTGTTCTTTACACCAAACCGACATTATTATTATTTAGACATAAAGACTGTATCAAAGAGAGGTCATTAAAGAGAAATGCCCCACATTCACCT
This sequence comes from Otolemur garnettii, assembly GCF_000181295.1. NCBI lineage: Eukaryota > Metazoa > Chordata > Mammalia > Primates > Galagidae > Otolemur > Otolemur garnettii. The sequence continues at coordinate 1,076,736 of NW_003852411.1, forward strand.
CCTCCACAAAGAAGTACCAAAAATAACAACTAGATAACTGCATATCAAATAGAGTGTCTAGGGGAGAATGCTGGAATTCATCAAGAAAGTGATGAGGACTCTCTGAGGCATACAAACTTGAGATGGAAGCATAGAGAGAAGTGAAGAACCTGGCTGGCACCTACTCAGAGCCAAGAGGAACTAACTCCTTATTGTGAAGGGTGGTGGGGGTTGTGAGGGAAGGTAATCAAATCCCTAAAAGTCCACCCCATGGATGCCTAAAATCCTAGCTATAGGAGAACCCAACAGTCCACGTATGCCCTGAGCCCTAAGTAAGGAGCTGGCAGAAGTCCAAATGTCTGTTTTGCTCCAGAGAGGGAACCCATGCTAGGTCCCACCTCACACACTCCCTGAGACTCAACTTGCTGCAGTATGGCACCATTCTGAGAATGGATCAACTGCCAGAGGGCATGCTGCACAGGGGTCCAATAGCCTTTGTCATCTCCATATCTCTGGAGCCTCATCACCACCCCTCCACAACCATACCGAAGATTGCAGAGCCATGACACAGCTGGACCCAGAGGTGCAGCTGTGAAACCAGCACCTGAACACATGCAGTGCCCTCCATCCAGTTGGGTGGGGGAGGTTGCTTAGCACAGCTGGAGAAAGTTCTCTGAAGGCGGATAGAGCCAATGATTTGGATACCCCAGCAACTGAGGGCTAACTACCTAGAGCTGCCAGCACTGGAAACCTTAACCCACCCAGTGGTTGGGGCCTCTTGCACGTGTGCATCCCCAGAGGCCCAAGGATCCATCTACCTGGGCCCTGTCACAGCAAGAGAAAGGAATAAAGGGCATTCAAATTTAAAAAGAAGTTTAATTGTTCCTTGGCAGATGACAACATCATATATATAGAAAAACCTAAAGATTCCACCAAAAAACTGTTAGAACTGATAAATGAATTCAGAAAAATCACAAGATACAAAATCAATACAATTAGTAGTGCTTCTATACACAAATAATGAACTAGCTGACAAAGACATTAAGAAAGCAATCCCATTTATGAGACCTACAAATAAAACCTGGTAATAAATTTAATCAATGAGGTAAAAGACATCTACAATTAAAACTACAAAACATTTATGTAGGAAATTGAATAAGACACATGTTTAAAAAAAGTGGAAAGCTATTCCATGTTCATGGATTGCAATAATTAATATTGCTAAAATAACCCTATTACTCAATTTTAAAAGTAATCCCTACCAAAATAATAATGATATTCTTCACAGATAGAAAACAATCTTAAAATTCATATGGAATTATAAAAACCACTGAATAGCCAAAGCAATTTTGAGCATAAAGAACAGAGCTAAAGACATCTCCACCACTTACTTCAAAATATGCTATAAAACTATAGTAACCAAAACAGCATGGTACGGTCATAAAAATAGACACATAAACCAATGGAACAGAATAGAGATTCCATAAATAAATCTATGTATTTATAGTCACCTGATTTTTAACAAAGGCACTAAAAATAAACAATGGGGAAAAACAACAGTCTCTTCAATAAATGGTGTTGGAAAACTTGACATCCATATGTAAATCTGACAAGGTATTTATTTCTTGGTTAATTTTTGTGCATTCATTTTGCAACCAAATATTGAATTAATTTCTCCCAATATTTGGGAAAAACTAATTATATATCAAGGGACCCCATAGTAAAGATTCTTTTTATGATTCCCGTAAGGAAATATTGGCTAGGATATGGTTATAAAAGGTGGGATGAATAAGGAAGAGGGGAAAGGATAGAAGAGTGGCTCATATTTAAAATACAAGGAACCACTAATTTATTCCACTTCAAAAACCATTGATAAAATGGATAAAATGTGTAAAAAAAAAAAAACTGTACTTTTGGGCCCTTAGAAAAATAGTAATTTGTTAATTTGTTATGTTTACATAAAATGAAGATAATTTTATTACTACTTCTTACATTATTCTAAGCTTTGTTTACTTTTTTAAAATTCTGACACTAGAAATAATCAAAAATGGCTTACTAAGTCAAATACCATTCATCTAAAACTAGTGAATTATAAGTAAGGAGAGTAAGAAAATATACAATGAAACACATAAGGGGATGGTTAATTAAAAAGGGTAAAAATAGATCATCTAAGTGCCTCATATCATGGCAGAGACAATGTGAATGTGGAGGCTGAAATGTTCCATAAATATATATTGAAGATAACTTTCTTCTTCCCCTTTATTTCCATTACATATTTACATCAATGTACTTCTAGAGGTTTCTATTTAACTCATAATATTTAGGGGAGTATTAAAATTGTATAAATACATGTATGAATCTAAAATAATGGCATTGGCCATGCATCCCTAGGGTGATAAGAGGTCTCACGATTAAGTTTGCAAGCTCATCCTAGAAAAATTGTTACTCACCTCATTGCTGAATATTAGTATAGTCACCTTTGAAGTACTCCCCTCCAACATAGTGATATTCAGCAATGAGGTGTATAGTACTTTTTCTAGAATGAGTTTGCAAACTTAATTGTCAAACCTCGTACACTGATCTGGGTGAAGATTCCAAGTTTCTGGAGATGCTTCCCCCTGCCATACTCCCAGAATTGTACATTCTTGTTTCTCCTACCCCTTTCTCTCACCAAAACACATCAACACACAGACAAACAAATAAAACCATGGTATTAGCTCCGGGATATTCATGCTACATGCCAGACCAAAAGTCAGCTGAGGTCTGGTCAGATAACCAGATAACTCTACCTAAATTCAGCTAAACATATAGCTTTCTGAAACATTCTTATATCATATTTAGGAGGAAGATGATGTGGATTGGCTGATGAGAGTCTTGAATTTTAAAAGTGGGTGAATACTGAGCAGTGTATTTCAGTTTTAACCATGTATGCAAAGCATAAGGGGAAAACAGATTACAAGAAAAAAGGAATGTTGAAGAACGATGTATGGCCACAGATGCAAAAAGTCACCCTTTACAGAAGAAAATGTGTATTATACATAAAAGTAGGCTGTAGACAGCAGAAATACAGGAAAAATAAGTCAAAGAATACAATAGGATATTAGGTCATTTGACATTGCCTATTAAAGTTTGCAATTAATCAAATAGTTGCAAAGTGCTAAATGAAAGTCTCTTACAAGAGAAATTCTATACCATAATTTGAAAAAGACCCTGAAGTTTTCTTAAAAACTGTGGTCATGTATAGAAATTTTGAGAGATCAAGGTAGCATCTTCTATTATTTCATGTTTCTCTGCAGAACAATTAAGGATTCTGTTATTAACCATCTGCTAGGTTGTGCCTTTAATTTTAAATGAAACTTAAAAAAAAAATAGTACATGCCATCCCATGAGGGTATTTGAGCCATCATATTCAGGAGAGTTAGTGTACATTAGAATGATGGCTTTTTGCTGTATCCCAGAGTCTTTGTAAAGGAGGCTTTCAAGTGAGCTCATAAATTACATGTTATATGCTTAGAGAAGGTAATGGGTCAACTAAAAAAATCTCTCATTAGATAAGGTTATGATAGTTGTGAGGTTATGAAATTTGTGAATAAGATGAGTACCAATTAAAATGTCTAAAAAGCTAAAAATAAGAGCTTCTCTTTCACAGCAGTACACTATAAAGGGTTTTGTCTCTTCTTAGTTTTCAAAAGAAAAAAATGAAAAGAAAAAAATAAGTTAAGCACTTCAGCTTTAAAAACTAGGCTCATTCTGTCATAATTGGGACATGAACTACTTAGCAGGAGAAAACTATTCATACGGTTTTAAAATGCAAGCTATTTTTTTTTTATTCAGTGAACTCCTTTATGGAATTTTTTTGAAAGCTGCTTTTTACTTTAATCAAAATATTTTTTAAGAATAATATACTATATGCCTCCGGGGATA
>NW_003852411.1:1081164-1088344 GCF_000181295.1 Otolemur garnettii
TTGGAGATCAGCACCACAGCACAGGAGCAGGGCCCAGCCAGAACTCCGAATCCTACCTCCATAACCAGACAAGCGAGCAGACTGCAAGAACTGGCCCACACACAAACACCACAGATCTTTTCTCTGGGCAATCGAGATGTAAGAGCGAAGCACTATTTGCTCTCCTTGGGAAAGCGGAGAATACTTTACCGCTGGCCACCTTGTCTATCTGAGAAGCAGAAAGGGGAAAGGCTGCGAATCCCAGTTCAGCTTGCAGACTTCCAGCTCCCCTATTTTCACTGTTTCACCTCTTGCCTTCTACTCTGCTCAGTGCTGCTAAGTAGAGAACATCTTTGCCACAGTTTCTCCAAAGAATAAAACTCCCCCTCCTTCCCCAGGGGTGAAGTAGTCATTTGGCCACATAGAGAAAGAAGAGTGTTGGCGGTCCGAGGTTTTTGTCTGCAGACTCCCCCTTGCAGTCACCTGTCTCCAGGCTTCTCCTCTATTACACCTTCTGCAGAACCTACCACCTCAAAGCAAAGAATCCTTTGGGGATCATGTAAGAACTTTCCCCCCATCTGCCGGATCCACCTGTCCCATCCACTCACATTTAAAAATATGTATGTCATTACTTCCCTTAAATATTACTCCTCCATCCTCTTGGAAAGTATCATTGAGGTATTTTAAACCCCTTTTCTGTCTTATCTGTTATTTTTATCCCTATTGGTTAATACCATTTTTTTTTCTTATCATTTTCATGTTAGTGTGATTTTTATAAGACAAACCCCCCCCCCACACACACACATGATGAATGAACAAGTTTAGTGCTCTTTCCCTTAAACAGGTATGTATTTTTTACACTATAGACATATAATTATATGTGGACTAGGATAAAATCTCTAGGAATATTTTGAATGTTCTGGCTGCCACTGCTTTTTCATTATCTAGAACAGGGTTTGGTCAAAAATTATATTGGCTTGAGTACCCACATATATATTTAAAAAACTAGAGTCAATTTCTATATGATGCATTGTTTTATACTATATATTTCTCTACCATACCATGTTCTCTTGGTTGGTATTTTATTGCTATTCAATCTTTTCTTAAAATTCCCATTGAAACATACCTCCATACTATTCTATTGAATGGGAATTCTGTAAATATAGTCCATGTTGTTACGAGAAGCAAACCTCCATTCTATGGGAGGATTTAGAAATAACTGAGAACGTCTGTCAGGATGTGCGTGGACACATAGCCACTGATTTAAATGGAAAACAGCTTCGCCTTGTTTATCCTTAGCAGCAGAGCTCAATTTCTCGGAGGACACATAAAATCACTCCCAGGGATAGAAAATGTGTACAATACTTGAGGCTGGCCATAAAAAACAGACCTTTATCTTGAGTTGTATAGTACACCCTCCTTCTGTGGCAGATAATAACTACATGTCATTTAGAAAAGGCCTTTATATAGTTTGATTGCACAGGCCCCAGTGTATTACATAAAGTACGAACGACATGAAATCAACAGGGATAAATTGGAAAATATGTCTTTTTCCCTCCTTTAAGTAACTTATTTTCATTTCATAGGCTACAACAGTCCTGAAAACATTCTATTTATTAACATCTTCAAATGTATGGGGCGTATGTGATGTATCAACTCTCCCTTTTTTATATTCTTTTCATCTAATTTACAATTTCATCTTTTCCTCTTATTCTGCCTTCTCAATCTTCTGTTTTCTAGGTTTAAAGGACTTCTACTTTTGTCTTTTCCTCTTCCTCTTCCCATCTCCCATTGTTTTCAGGGGCCAAACTTTGGACAAAACAAATGAAATAGGCAAGGTGGAGATGCATGCTCCAAAAATTATATGTCTTTTTGCCTTTCGTACATAACGTTTGATTTGCTGATGGATTATTACTCAGAGGTTCAAAAAAAGTGCCACTCAAATGACGTTGGCGTAATCTGAAACTATAATAGAATATGGGATTCCTTTTAATGCTACTCATATTTTGACATCTGGTCACCTACAATAAGGAACAAATAATTCAATGGAAAATGACATCTGTATCTCTCTTTCATTCCCCCAAAATCAGACGTATACGTTTTCTGGGCATATGTGTGTGTGTCTAAGAGGAAGAGAGAGAAACAAGGAAGATCATAAAGAAGATCACGGACTATTCTGGGAAAAGGTGTTACAGAAGAGAACCCTGAAAAAGTTGCCAACTAACCTTAGTACTGCTTCATACAATGAGCACACCTATACTTACTGCTCAGGTACCACACCATTTAAATAAGATAAAATACTTAGTTGTTTGTTTGGCAGAGAGCCTGATAAACATTTAACTGGGACACAAACTGCTCACCAAAGTCCATGCCTTCTTCTCCCTCAGATTAGAGCAAGACCACCATGGTTAGCTGCCCTTAAAAACAAAGGAACCATACACCCTGAAACTTTTGTGAATTGATTGTGAGCAAAAGTGACATACATCATTGCTATTTCTGGCCAATAAATGCTTGCTTATATCAGTTTCTCTTTCTCTTTCAGTTGGTGATGAAACTTGACTTTGCAATCCTATGATAAATATAGCAGATTCCATTGGCCTGGATTCCTGAATGACTATGTCCAGCAAGCACCCCTCTTCTTACCCTAACACAATTTGAACATTCCCCTCACCTAGACTAAACTTTAGACAGTGTTCTTTCTGACTCTAAGTCCTTGACCTCCTTCCTGTTAGAGCACTTACTTTAGAAAAATTTGCAATTATAAATTTTCTCTGCCCCTTTGAAATGTATGTAAATCTTCTCCCAGCCTTCTGCCAGTTTCATGATATAAGGAATGTCTTTCCCAAGGACCTGAGAACTAGTTCTTTACAATATAAAAATGAAAAAAGATAGCAGCCCTATCTCCCAGTTTCTGTAAGAAAGTAGGAACCTAATTTGATGGGCAACCAATTACCAAACGCAGATGGCCTAATCACAGGAAAGAATATTTGAAAACTCAGAAATAACTCAATGTGCTCAATACATTCAATTAACCAACCACCCTTGCTAATAATCTCCAGGACTTTCTCCCCACCTTAGCCTAGAATCAAAAAGCCCTCATGTTATTTCTTTCAGAGGAATTAAGTTCTCTGTCTCTAATCTACTGCAAGAGTTTGGAATGGTCTTTCTTGCCTGTTTAACTTCATCTCATGAAATTTTTACATTGGTTATCTCCAGCCAACCAGTTTTTATTACTATGTGACAAATAATATATATTGTGTTTGAGTTATTCTAAATATTTGTCACCTGTATGCTATGTAGAAATTGGAAACTTGAATTGGGATGCAGCAATAACAAAACCCTGAAATACACAGATACTGAGAGAGCTGGTAGGTGAAAAATGAGGTCAGTAAGAAAATAGCTTCAGCAGTCGGGAAGGATGGAGAACACGGATTGCTGAGTCAAAACATTGGGTAAAATTTTGAGAGCTCTGAGTGCAGTCCCATTACGTACTTTGGGGGAGTGAGTAATTAGGCAGAGCCAGGATGCTATGTGTTTTGTTTACTCCTTGCTTTTTAGATCCAGGTACTATAATTAAGAGATAAGCCCAGGAAAGAGTTCCTGGTTTGACAATAGAGATGCAAGTGACTGGAGTTCAGATTTTTTTCTTAAGAGTTGAGAAATGAAAAGCTTTGGTAGCCCATCAATAGGAAATAAGACTTAAAAAGTAATGGGATATGGTGGTGCCAGTAGCTTAGTGGGTAGGGCGCCGGCCACATACACCGAGGCTGAAGAGTTCAAACCCAGCTCGGGCCAGCTAAACAGCAATGACAACTGCAACAATAAAAATAGCCAGGTGTTGTGGCGGGTGCCTATAGAACCAGCTACTTGGGAGGCTGAGGCAAGAGAATCACTTATGCCCAAGAGTTTGAAGGTGCTGTGAACTGTGATGCCATAGCACTCTACCGAGGGTGACATTGTGAAACTGTCTCAAAAAAAAAAAAAAAGAACTATTGGATAAGAAAAGTCCCTCTGATTTAACAGTTTATCAAAAGAACACACCTCTGAAGTACAGCCTGGTATTTAAATAACCTCAATGAGCATTTAAGAAAAAAAAATGAAGGAGAAAAGACAGATACTTCTATTATTTCTAAGCCACTGCATACTCTAGGAGTCCAGGCACCAGAAATCATATACCAACATTGGGCAAACCATGTTGGCATGTTGATAACAGCAATCAGGAAAGATTCTCCATGTTCATAAATGCAGATGGCATTAGAAAAGGGCCCTGTGGACCTAATCCTCAGTCTAGCTCTGCTTGTGTCTTTTGATAATTCTCTTAATTGTCTTTGCCTCAATTTCCACATTTGTAATAAATGTTGGGACTGATCACTTTAATCTCCTTTTACATGATTTGTGTACTCTAAAATACAGTCTGGTGATGACTAGAAAAAATATAATTAAGGAAACAGGACTCAAAAACTTATGGCCAATTATCTTAATCCTATTCATAGGAAAATGAAAGGGCCCCTGCTGCTCCCTGGCAGGCCACTGGGGCCAGCTGAGAAAGCATTCCAACTCTCACATCAGTTGAGCTCCTCAGGAGCTAAGGGGCTAAGACATACACAGACCCGCAGACATCCAAACAGAAAGACATATTCTATACTCTTAAAAAGTCTTTAGAAGATTTTTAAAGCAGAATAGTGTTGCAAAATATTTTTCCCTGGTAAAGAACCAGTTAGAACATACAGTACTTCTTTGATCATTATAGCACAGTGTTTATCTTTGCAATTGATTCGAGTTGTGCTAAATTTCAAAGAGCAGCAATCTAGTTCTTACCGAGTAGCGTGGCCTAGATATTAATAAGGATATACATACTAATGATGATGAGCCAGCTGTCCATGGAAGAGCTGATTTAGAGCATATTCAGTTTTATCATTCTGACAGCTCACATGGGAAAACATACCATATTCCCTCCCTTTCCTTGTGCTAGAGTCAAATTAGAATTTCATTTAAAGATAAGGAGCCAATATCATAGCATTTTACATTCTCATCTTTATGACCTACTTCTTTTTAATACGTGCTGTTAAGAGATGGGCATTCTTCAATGTCAGATGGGAGTGGTTTTATTTCTTTCTCTAGTTTCTGTTTTGGGGACTCTCTGGAATAAAAATGTCTTCTTTCTCTCAAGCACACTTTCTCTAATGCATATCAGATCATCTTTATTCTTTTGTTTTTCCATTTAAAATTTTTCTGAGCAGGCCTCTTTCGGTATTTTTTGATTTCACATTTGGTATGACTTCATTGTATTAAAAATACCATTCCATAGTGTGTCACTCACTTCTAATTAGTGGTGGATAATTAATTTTTAATTAGAAATAGATAACAGTAATATGTGCCTCTGTGTATAATATTTTAAATGACCATGATATCCTTTTGATTAGAAGAAACCTATTATTAATCCAACTTTTTAATGCCCCCTTTGACTGGCAACTGAACTAAATAAGATAGAAATTAGCAGACTATATCAGGACACAGAGATGAAAGAAAAAGACAAAGAGACCCAGTTAAGATTTCAGACATCAAGTTTCCGTGGAAAATGCTATTGAAGCAGCAGCAATGTTACTTCTAACAAGGGCCAGGTAAAACTAAATTTTATGCTCAATGTTAATAACTTCCATTCTGTGAATTATTTTAACTGCCTACTATTTCCATATAGTGAGACATTCTTGGGGTACCCAAGAGCTTCTACTCCCACCTTAACGACCCATCGCCCCTCCTCAACCTGTTCTGCAAAACATCCAAGAATCCCCACTACATGTGACACAATTATCAGGTTTATCCAAGAATGAAGGGAAGACCTGTGGTCTCCTAAACTTTCATTATCCTGCAGTTTAGGCTGGGCAGAGAGAGTCTCCAAACACCATGGCCAACAATCCTGGACAGAAAGGCCCCAGATCTGTAATGTTCTTATATATATCCATGAAACCACCAGGGACTGGTTTTGTGGAAGACAATTTTTTAACAAATGGGGTGGGGGTGGGGGGCTCAGGTGCTGTTGTGAGTGATGAGGACAGGTTATAAACATTCTGTTTATACAGTTAGAAAGCATTCCAACTCTCATATCAGTTGAGCTCCTTAGGATGAAGTGATGAAGCTTTCCTTACTTGCCTGCTACCCACTTCTTGAGCACCCCAAGTCACGAGTTTCATGGAAGACCATTTTTACAATGGGGTGTAGCGGGGAAGCAGAGCTCTGTGCCTGGTTCCTAACAGACCATGGGCACCTGCAGCCTGGGTTTGGGGATTGCAGCAGTCGCTGAAACGAGCCTGTGTTTTCCTGAGCTAACTCATCCTGCTAAGCCAGCAGCTCTTGACTAATCCAGCAAAACTGGGGCAGAAAATTAGCCACCATGGTCATCTAATTGTTTTTTTTTTTTTTTAACATCGTTATGAAAATTTCCCTACCCTATCTCCTATTTTTCATGATTTTGGTCTTTGCTAGAGAAGTCACAAGTCCATGATTGCTGTGCATTAAGACTCTGTGAGAAAGTTGCTTTATACAGGTAACACAATACTCAGAGTCATAATCGTCATGATAATAATAAATTACTAGTGCTGACTGAATCCCTACTATGTTACCAAGTACTATGCTAAGCCCTTTATGGGCATTAAACCATTTGATTCAATCCTTCCAAGAATCTCATGAGATAAATATTATTATTTGTCACAAACTATACAGATAGTAAAAAGGCGCATTAGTAAATTAGAATTTGCTTTTAGATAAGGAATTTGAACACTTAGGTCCTCTGGATGGGAAAGACACTTGAACAGGATGTATACCTTTTTTGTTTTACCCAAATCATTCCCATTCTTATCATTTTTTATGAATGTGAGAAGGCACAGATCAGCTATCTTTCTGCAAATATGTTCAAAATATCTTGAAGTAAAGGTACGAGAAACAAATTTCTGTGTCCTGAAAATGAAACAGAGAGATGGCAGCCCTCATAAATTAACCACAACCGATTTAAGCAGATATCCACTATAGGGAAAGCACAACACAATATTAAATAAGCATTCTCTTCTTCCCTTTTCAGCAGATTCGTCTTCAGAAAATGCATAATTCATGCATCTATCAGGTCACTTTCTTGTCAGCACCACAAAGGGAAGCAGGGAGGAAGGACCATTTTCATACTAATCAGCCACAGACTATTTACATTACC
>NW_003852411.1:1088386-1089775 GCF_000181295.1 Otolemur garnettii
AGACTGAATTGGAACATTGGCATTTTTAAGAGTAGACTATAAAAAATTACCATTCAATTCCCTTTACCCTTTTCTCCCTACCATTAGTTCTCCATTTAACAACCTGAGGTCTCACTAATAGGCCTTTCATTCCCGTATTCTTTTTGCCACTTTTGCAGTAACCACTTCGGAATCTTAAAGCTGAGAGCAGTCACCCTCATTTGCCCTTCTCTTAGCCAGCAACAGATCGCTACTTAATCCCCATCTATTTTTAAAAAGAGTTCACCAAGATGTTCTAGATGGAAGAAAAGAATACTAAACACTCTAATTGCCCTAAAAGTGCTATTTCTATCGTCAGCGTTCACCTGAGACGTACAGGAAAGACCTCAAAGCCTTGGACTGAGATGAATACAGCATCGTGATCAGCTGTTCAGCAAATACTTGGTTTTTAAACACACAGAAAACAATAAGGTCGGGCACGGCAAACAAGAACAGATATCCTGACACTTTATTCTATTCTCAAAAACCCCAATCCAAAGAAACACGAAAATCAGGGAAAACAACCTATTTAAACTTCTATAGTCTCTTTTTCTATTGGTACTATGCATGAGGTCTTCTTTTTGCAGCCTAGTTTCATTTATTCTTTGTGCTTCGGGGAGAAGAGGATTCTTCCCAATTGCTTTGGAAAATGATGCCCTGGTTTAATGGATGTCACTGGTACAGAGGAACTTTCATGATGTTGTGACTAAATTTCTCTTTTCTTAATTGCATACCATTATTTCTAATTATGTTTATTGGTATGGTGCTAAGTAATTATGTTCCCTTTTTCCTGTTAACACCCTTCAAATATTAGTAGCAGTTACGTCCCTCATTAATTTTAGCTAAGAAGGCTATATATATTTCATTGTGCATTATTTTACAAATTTGTGTCAAATTTTTCTCCTTTTCCAAGACGTCTTGCTCTAGTATATGTAAAGTGCTTCTTTATTTTTTTAGGGTATGTAGTTTTTAGGCCTCTCACCTCTCCCAATCTTAATGGTGATTGATACTGACTCATTTTTTTTTCACTTTTTTCCCCCAATCTCTAGCTAAATCCTATAGTAGGCTTTTCATAATTCATCCCTGCCTCCTCTCACCTCCAACGGGAATGTCTTAACACCCTTTTCAGAGAAGTTATCCACCTAATGTCTGTTAACATCTCTTCATCTAAGTGTGTATATTGTCATCCATAGCCTTTCACCCTTCTACCTATTTTCAACCCAAGATACTGAGGAGGCAATGTCTTCTGACTACATTTATACAAGTAAAGTCCAAGAAAACCTGACCTTGGACTTGCCCAAGCAAGTGACCTTGTGCCTTCTTCCCTAAGACTTTACTGTTGGTGCCTAGCTTCAGATGGCACAAGAGCCC
>NW_003852411.1:1092093-1096198 GCF_000181295.1 Otolemur garnettii
CCTAGCTGATACCCAACCAACCAAAGACACATAAGTGACTCTCAGCTCAATCTAAATCAATAGAACAGCATGGCCAACTGGTAGGCCTATAAGAAATAGTAAATTCTTGTTGTTTAAGCCACCAGTCTGGAAGTAATTTATTATACAGTAATATTCAAATGGATATCAAAAACATAGCTATATAGAAGATCAATTTAGGAAGGAAAAACTGAAGTCAAGCCATTACTAGAAAAATAATAGTGTGAGCCATGAGTTATAATGGTAGCAGCCAGAGGAGCATCTAACATTTAAGAGGCCAGGTTTTAGTAATAATCCCTGAAATTATCATGTCACTAGATCATTGGGGGACAAAAGCCCTACAATCTAACAAAATTTTTTTCTGATAATATAATCCAGATATTACCTTTAAATAGGTAATTATAAAATACTTGGGTAAATATAAAAATACTTGTGTTTTAGAAATAAAAGAGAAAAACAATTTTAAAGTGAAAGCCCAAATTAAATATATTTTTCACATAATCTTAGGGGAGCCTCTATGGTAAATAGGAAAGATACCCTCACGAGGTACGTGACTTTTTTCTGATCTTTCATAGAGTAAGACTTGTAACTGAACAAGAACAACCAACATAGAGTTGGAAATGAAAACAGTCTTAGAATTAAACTCCAATGTGAACGGAATCCAAAGGAGCATTTAATCTAATAGGTTTGTATTCAACCAATTCCCGGATGATATTCCTCTGTGTGTTTAAGAACTAAGAGTAGCTAACATGGGCTCTAAACGTTAGTTCTTTCTTACGTTTTATCAAAATCCATCTGTTTATAACTTCTGTTGGTTGATTACTGCTCTGCCCACCAGCGCTGCATGACAGTGAATGCAATTCCTCTTTTCTGTGGCTTTTTTTCAAATGTGAAGGCAGCTAGCACAGGCCTCCGAAGTATTCTCCTTTTCAAGATGAATAACCCACAACCTCACTTCCTTCCTTATCTTGCATTTGGCACATTTTAAGGTCCCTCAAAATTCTGGTGGGTTTTCAGTTTTATAAAAGGTATAATTAAAACAAAACTAAGCCCAGTAAAATTTTGAAATGAGCACCTATAACTCAAGGCAATAGTCCAGTTCATGGAGAATTTCAGGTGAACTAAAACCCCATGTCTTTTTAATATGTAACCCCATCACACCTATTCCTTTTTCCAGCCTATGCCTGCAATTCATGCTGGGAAAGTAGGTGCAAGATTTTATATCTGTATCCTTAACTATACATTGATATCTGTCCTTATTTTTCTTCTTTGTGCAAATTAGGATCCAAGGGCCAACTATTTAACCCATAATTTGAATCTCTTTTGCTTCTGTGTAATAACAAACTAAATTCCAGCATGCCTTAGTCACTGAACAACTTTGATCCGTGCAAAGACTGTGAAGGAGACTTTCCATAAAGTCTCCACCCAGGCTGGCACCGACTCATCGGTAAGCACTTTTCATAATGGGCAGTTTATCACCTGTTATGAAACCACCTAACTGTGCAGCTGATCTTTCCTTTTATCTCAATCTCACCTTCAAAAATGTGAAGCTAGATTTGATACACACCATGTCCGCAACACTTCCATGACTGATCATCCTTTGCCAATATGGAAATATATTAAAATGTCAGTTTTGGGCTTTGCCTTTCAACCATATTATAAACTTAAACTCCATTAAACTCTCAATAGAAATTGTGTGATTTTGAACATTAGGCTATTTTTTTTAAATAATTGATACTTTTTATATTTCTGTTGGAACTTTTTGCATACAATATGTTAAGTGGACTTTCATTAAATTATTGATTATATGGCCTCATCACTATCTTCTTACATCTTTTATCTTGTTCATGATCCAATGACCCTGGGAAACTTCATTATCAGTAATGTCTGAACACTCTCATTCCGGCCCTCCTTTCTAACCTTTCAGAATCATTCCACTCACAGAGGGACTAGACTCAAGCAGAAACAGCATTTTGAAGGACGAGATAATTTACCTGCAGTTCTTAAGTAATAGAAAAAGCAAAAATGCAGAATTATGGGAATGACTTTGTGCAAGTTTTTCTGAACTAGAAAGCAACTCAAATCAATAGATATTTAACTAAATGTCTACTTTTCAATGCTGTGAGCCAGGAACTACAGAGAATATAAAATATGTAAGTGCTATTTTGTGAGGAAAGAGTATATATAATCACGTGAAGAGGGGGAAATACTGCTTAAATAACAGCACCAGACAATTATAAAAGAGATGTCACCAGGCAGAACATGATTCATTGCCAGATGAATTATTCAGACAATAAATTTTACAAGAGTTCAGGAGAGGGAGTGCTCACTTCAGGCTGGGGTGGTCAGGTCCATGAAGATAAATGTTAACTGGTATTGAAGCTGGATAAATGGATAAACTTTAAACAAGAAGAGGGCAGAGGAGAGGACACGTTAGGAATCTGTCAGTTTTAAAAGTGGTTGCTGGAATGACTGGAGTGTTAGGCAAACTTTTTTGGAAAGATTTTTAGAAACTGTCAGAAAGAAAGGAAAGTAGTCAGTAAGTTCTTGGAGAAAATAGTGACATATTTTTGGAAAGGAGATTGAGAAAGCTATTTGGAGAGAGGTGTTGATTTGTGAAATGGTTTGGAATGGGAGCAAGCAGAGAGCAGGAGCTGTGTAAGTAGGTAGTCTTGTCAGCAGTTAGTCTGGAGTAGCAAAAGATAAGAGCATCAAAAATCAGAAAGAAGCAGGAGATGCCACTGGGCTTGCACCAAAAAATGGCAGAAGAGTCTTTTAGGGATCCCCTTTTGCCTTTTAAAAACAAATACAAAAATAAAGACTGAATGGGATTGCATCATTTACTTACCCATCTAGTTATATTACAGTCACAGACACATAAGATTGAATAGACAATTACTTGTGCGTCTTATATTGTCAAATCCCCCACACAGAGACAGACACACACTGAGGAAGAAATCTGTTCTGTGACTCCAAGGCCAGCAAGGTTTCCTCTTCCCCAGACCATGCTGGAAGGAAAAACAAGCAAGTAAAGGAATCTCAGTCAGTCACCCGTAGTGGCGAGAGCCAGGAAAGACTGCCAAATCTAGAGTGCAGAGCAAAGCTAAGAAGGACGGGAGAGCCGGGGAGCCCAGTCAATAACAAAGCGCGTAGATCTTCTAGAGAAAATGCTAGAATAGATGCTATGGTTCATGCCTGGTGTTTATGTGGCCACTATGATGTGTTTTAAAAACTGCAAACAGCAGGCCGGTGTTGCCAGGGTGGTAATCTAGTCTTCGGACATTTGAATTCAGATGTCACTTTACTTATCATTAAAATATATTCTCCTCTACACAGGGCATTCTCATAGAGATATCTGCAGTCCCTACACATAAAAGTGAAGTATTTGTATGGGTGCATAGGTACAGTTTCACATTGGATGACTGTGTGTATCTATATATGTTTAGATATAGATATATGTGTATATTTTAATGACATACAATATATATTTTGATGATAGATATAGAGAATGTATTTTAATGATAGATCCTCCACTGGACCGCAGTGCATCCACAGATCACCTTTACAACCTGTGCAGCCCTCACAGTGAAGCTACCATATGACTTCACTCATGTTGCCAGAGGCCATCCCGGGCATTCTTACCCGTTACTCACCCTACGGGCTGCTATGCTGCTTCTTTCTTTGATTTTCCAGGCACACAAATCCTTTTGCCTCCCTTCCAACTAATCTACTCTACGGGGAACTCTGCCTTCTGAAAGTTCCTTCTTGCACAACTGTATCCACACA
This sequence comes from Otolemur garnettii, assembly GCF_000181295.1. Classification (NCBI taxonomy): domain Eukaryota; kingdom Metazoa; phylum Chordata; class Mammalia; order Primates; family Galagidae; genus Otolemur; species Otolemur garnettii. Next base: position 1,095,898 of record NW_003852411.1, read on the forward strand.
AAATTTGCACTTATCTTAGTCTATCTATATACGCTTATCAACCATTTAATTATAGGTAGATTCTGCTATTTAAATTATGAACTTCTATTATATTTTATATCTCTTTATATATCTGTATGGTACCTAACAAAATGTCTTTTCTCATATGCATATAGAAAAACCTAGTAGCCCATTATGTAATTGTACATTTGCGTACACACAAATACTTGACTTCTATGTGTAGGATCTAACAATATCCCTATGAAAATGCCCTGTGTAAAGGAGAATATATTCTAATGATAGATTTAATACTTTAATGATA
>NW_003852411.1:1096275-1100635 GCF_000181295.1 Otolemur garnettii
CATATGGGGCCAGTGCCCTACTCCTTTGAGCCACAGGAGCCGCCCTAAAAAGACCTTTTCTTCCTCTCACTTTAGTAGTTCAATTCAATCACAAATAATTATCTTTTTAAAACACCAGATTGCATGTCTTTTTATGCTTACAGAAAATCCTTTGAGCAGATAATACAACTTTTTTTTTTTTAATTGTTTGGGATTCATTGAGGGTACAAAGAATTAGGTTATACTGATTGTGGTAGTTAGGTAAAGTTCCTCTTATAATTGTGTCTTGCCCCCAAGAGGTGTGCCATACACCATGATCCTCTACCCTTCCTATCTCCTTCCCGCTCCCTGATCCCTCCTTCCCCTACCCCAGCCCTTGTATTAGCTCATCTACTACCTTCATACTAGAATTGAGTACATTGGATTTTTGCTTCTCCATTCTTGTACTGCTTTACTAAGAAGAATGTGTTCCACCTTTATCCAGATTAATACAAAGGTTGTAAAGTCTCCATCTTTCTAATGGCTGAATAACATTCCATGGTGTACATATACCAAAGTTTCTTAATCCATTCCTGGGTTGGTGGGCATTTAGGTTGTTTCCATGTTTTGGCATTTGTAAATTGAGCTGCAATAAACAGTCTAGGGCAAATGTCCTTATAATAAAAGGATTTTTTTTTTCTTCTGGGTAGATGCCTAGTATTGGGATTGCAGGATCAAATGGGAAGGTCTAATTTGAGTTCTTTGAGGATTCTCCATACTTCCAAAACGGTTGTATTATTACAGTCCCAACCAGAAGTGTCAAAGCGTTTCCTCCTCTCTACATCCACACCAGCATCTGTAACTTTGAAATAATTATTTATATAGTGAGGTAGATAGACTATAATTAAGCGTTCATGAAATCACCTCCTTTACAAAGTGTTTTCTAAAATGGCACTCCTGTTCATCTTCCCCCAAGGTGCTCCACAAACACCTTTTAGTTACGAGATTCCAGCTAAGAAAATAGGCAGGTTTTCCATCAAGATTCTTAGAAGAATGTCTCCCACTGTTGAATAAATTACTGGAGAAGGCACTAACAATTAAATTCTCCACAGTATACAGAAGTAACTAGTTCAAAGAACAAATTCAAATTATTGCCAAAAGATTTTGTATGAAAAGTTTCTGTCTTGGCAGACCGGGCAGCTTATAAACATCAGAATATATTTCTCAGACTTGAGGAAAGCGGGAAGGTCCAAGATCAGGTGCTTGCAGATTTGTTGTCTGGTGAGGGTCCACTTCCTATTCATAAACGGAGGCGAGACTAAATTATCTCATTGCTAGTAACATTTATGAATCGGAAGTGGACCCCCACCAACAGCAAGTCTGCCAGCACCTTGATCTTGTGTCTTCTGTGTCCTCACATGATCAAAGGGTTTGGGGATCTCTCTGGAATATCTTTTACAAAGCCGCTAATACTATTTATGTGGGTTCTACCCTCATGACCTAATACGTGTCAAAGACTCCATCTCTTAATACTATTGCCTTGGGAGGCAAAATTTAAACATAAATTTGGGGGACACATAAACATTCCTTCTAGTGTAGATCCAAAAACCCATAGCAAAAATAACAGATATTGTGTTTTAAATAATGATTTATTATTATTACATATTTTATTATTTATAAATCATTTTTAATGTTATTTTAATAATGAAAGTAATAAATTATAATTATTATTACCATATGATATATTTTTTCACAATAGATATATATACCAATTTTTTCAGTAGGCTTGTTATTCTAAACCATAAGAAAACACACATTAAAAAATCAAACAAATCAAAGCCTTGTTTTAAAATCACTGTGACTAAAGGGCATAGGAATATTGTGACACTTAGCAGACTTTATATTTTCTTAATCATCTTCAGTCTAGAATACAAGGATTGCATTTGACAGAATGCCTGGGAACATGCCACTTATCTTTTAAATTAATGTGTTTCTGTATTAATATATAGAATACTGAAAAAAGCTCAGTATTTAAATGGTAGTACTAATGTTATTCTTATGTAAATGTCATATCCAATTATCTAAATTATCTCATAAGTGTAACATTAGACTTCTTATCTCATAACAAGTAAAATTAGACTCTTTTTTTAATATTTGAGAAAAATTGAAGCAATATAATTCCAGGAGAATCTTAAACTTGATAATAATAAAAAATTTCTCCTATAGGAAATTTATTTTAGGGCAGCACCTGTGGCTCAAAGGACTAGGACACAGATCCCCTACACTCGAGGTGGTGGGGGCAAACCTGGCCCTGGCCAAAAACAGCAATTAAAAAAAAAGAAAAAAAATTATGATAATAAAAATTATTTTATAACAAAGGGTAATATTTCCTAAATATTTAATAACTCAGATTATTTTCAGGTGTAAAAGGTAATCTTTAGTCATAAATTGAGCTACCTTTCAGCACGACAGTATACCTTTCACTATACTAATACTTTACCATCCTGCCTTAATTGCTGTGGCTACTCAATAATTCTTGATCTGGGGTACTGTTTATCCTTCAGCTTTGCTCTTTTTCAAAGTTGCTTTGGCCATTGGGGATGTGATCTTTCACCCACATATACATTTTAGGATCAGTTTGCCAATTTTCTCTAAAATCTAATGTAATTTTGATTATGATTGCATATAGTCTGGAGATTAATTTGGAAAAAAATTGACAACTTGATAATACTGACTTTTCTGATCCATGAACACAATGTAGCTCATCACTTCTTTAGATAATTATATTTTTTAAAATAATTCATAATTTCTGTTTTGAGACTATGCCAAGAATGTGCCTTTTTCCTTGATTCTCTTCTGAACTTGATAAACATTTTCAATACTCAGACTTAGTTAACAAAATATTCTCTGGTATTTAATTATAGCTTTTCTCCATGAGTCTTTATTTTTTTTCCTGCAACTTCCAACCTAAGTGTCCACTCTACACCATCATATCTTCCTTAGGACATCCAAAGTTTCAAAGTTTTATGCTAAGTTTGAGACCCTTCTTTCCCATGATTCTACAGGCCCCTTCTGCAGAGTCAACAGTAGATTTTTTATTGTTGTTATTATTAGTTTGAAAGTTATGTTTGCTACTTCTAAGAAGCCTTTTTGTATTTTTAAATTATCTTGTATTTTAGGTTTGATTCTCTATTCCTCTCAGTAAGAGGGAGGAATGTTATCTTAGGGGCTTTCTCTATCTTTCTCTATCTGCCCCTTCAGGTGTGTTATGATTTTATATTGCCTGACCATTAAGTTTTAGGTTCAACAGCTCAAACCTGCTACCAGCCGTTCTCTACCTTTGAGTCGAGACCCATAGGAACTGTATTAAAGGGCTGCAGCGTTAGGAAGGTTGAGAACCACTGTGAGCTAAGCTGTAGCATTCTGGTGAGAAGGGTCCACTATGGGTTCTATCCTTAAAGGATATAGTTATTAAGTTTTAGGTCCTAAGGCATTGCTAAAGATTCAAGAAAGCAATTGTACGATGCCTCCTGACAGTTATCCTAAAGAGAAAGAAGGAAATGAAATTTAGGGGAAGGTGAGAGTTTCGCTTCAAAAGCAAAATTACAAGTAGGAAAGAAAATGTATCCCAACCCCAATATTTAGGCATATGAATATTAGTGCCTATTTCTGCTACATGGATGAATGACCTCAGATCGCCACTAAAATTATTTGCTAGAGGGTAAAGACATTAAATTAAAAAAAAATTATGTGCATATGACCCCTAAGGTTATGACAGACAGTATTTTACCAACTGTTTGTGCTTTTTAGGTTTAAATTTGCTTAACCAAACACTCAACATTGTTGTTTTAAATACTCAGAAATTGAACTTATTTAGCACATTCAAGTGTTATTAATCATACCCTTCTCCAAAAATAGAAGAAGAAAAATATATCAGTCTCAACAACAACAAAAAATCAGCTTTGCTTAGTCTTCAAACTTCTCCAACATTACCATTTCCTTTTGGTTTTATTTTGTGACTCTTCTTTCAGAGAAATTACATATTAGGTTTTTTTTTTTTGAGTCTACAAATGATCTTTCTTTCTCTCTCTCTCATTCTTTCTTTCTTTTGAACTAAAGAACTTTCTTCTAAACAAACCTTCAAATATTTTAAAACAAGCACTTGGACTAAATTTAATTCAAATATTTTCTCCCAGTCTGTAGGTTGCTATTTACTCTGTTGATTATTTCCTTTGCTGTGCAGAAATGTTGTAATTTAATTAAGTATTATTTCTTTATTTTTGTTGCTGCTATATTTGCCTGTGGGGGTCTTAGTCATAAGTTGTTTGTTTAGGCCAATGTCTAGAAGAGTTTTTCCTGTAGCTTCTTCCAGAATTTTTATGGTTTTAGGTCTTACATTTAG
>NW_003852411.1:1100908-1102340 GCF_000181295.1 Otolemur garnettii
GAGCTCTTTTTTGGTTCTGTAGGAAAATTTAGACTATTTTTCCTAGATCTGTGAAAAATGGGAATTGTGTTGGTAGATCACTTTGGGCAGTATGGACCTTTTTGCAATGTTAATTCTTCCAAACTATGAGCATGGTTTTCTGTCTGTTTGTGTCATCTAGTATTTATTTCATCAGTGTTCTGTAGCTGTTATAGGGATTTTTCATCTACTTGGTTAAGTACAGTTCCAATAGTTCCAAGGGCATTGTTTTCTTTGCAGCTATTATAAATAAATGGTATAGCATTCTTAATTTGATTTTCAGCTTGACTACTACCAGTATACATGAATTCTACTGATCTGCATACATTGATTTTGTAAACTGAGACTTTATGGAGTTTATTTATCAATTTTAGGAATCTTTTGGTGAAGTCTTTGAGGTTTTCTAAATACAAGACTGGATCGTCAGCAAATAGGGATACTTTGATCTCCTGTTTTCCAATTTGAATACACGTTATTTCTTTCTCTTGCCTGATATTTCTCTGGTTAGGACTTCCAGTATTATGTTGAGCAAAAGTGGTACAAATAGTCACCTTTGTCTTGTGCCAATTGTTAAGGGAAATTGCTTTCAACTTTATAATTTTAGGATGATGGACATCAAAAAGACAGAGAGATCACAAATTAACAGTCTAATGTCACACCTCAAGGAAATTAAAAAAAAATGAACCAAACCAAAGCTAACAGGTAGAAAGAAATAACAAAGCTCAGAGCAGAACTAGTGAAATGAAAACCAAAAAATATACAAAGAATTGATCAAACAAAAAGTCAGTTCTTTAAAAAAGTAAACAAAAGCCAGGCATAGTGGCTCATGCCTATAATCCTAGCACACTGAGAGCATCCTTATGAACATAAATGCAAAAACCCTCAACAAGACGCTGGCAAATATCCCACCATAAAGTGCATTTCACTCTGGGGCCGCAAAGATGGTTCAAACTTTGCAAATCAGTAAATGTGATTCATCACATAAACAGAAGTAAAAGCAAAGATCAGATAATCATCTCAATAGTTACAGAAAATAAGCCCATACAACCTAGCACCACTTCATGATAAAAACCCTCAACAAATTAGGCATTGAAGGAACATATCTCCAAATAATAACAGGTAAATATGACAAACTCACAGCCAACAGCATGCTGAATGGAGAAAAATGGAAACCATTTCGTCTTAGTTTTATTCAATTTCAATTTCTAACTTTCTTCTTTTATGAATGTTTTTATTGTCATATCTAAGAAATCTTTTCACAACTTAACCATTGCAAATATTTTGCCCAGTGTTTTCTTGTAGAAATAGTTTAGCCTTTAGTCTATGATATATTAATCTTCTTAGGGTACATGATACCAGTCAAAGTATCTTTTATTGGATGCTCAATAGCTTAGCACATTTTATTAAAAAAAAA
>NW_003852411.1:1102366-1122827 GCF_000181295.1 Otolemur garnettii
GCAGGTCTGCTTCAGAACTTAATTCTGACATATTGATGTATACATTTTCCTTATCTCTACACCCACAAGCCTTGACTCCTACAGCTTTAGTGAGTTGGAAATCACTACAGGGCTGGTTCAACTTTGGAAATCACTAATGACTTATTCAATTTTGTTCCCCTGTTTCAAAAGTGTCTTGGATTTTTCATTTTCTTTGCTTATCCATATAAATTGTAAATTTGAGTTGTAGGTTTCTATAAAAATTACTGCATAGGTTTTAATTGTAATCTTATTCAAGTATTCTTATATCCTGTATTCTTATTTCCTGTTTCCATCTACTGGTTACTGACAGGAATGTTGAAGGCTACAAACGATAATTTTGGTTTTATCTATTTCTACTTAAATTCTATCAGCTTTTGATTAATGTATTCAAATATTTTTAAGGTATATATACGTATGATTTTATATCTCCTTGGAAATTGTCCCTTTTATCATTACGTAATGTCCTTCATTATTCCCATCCATATGACTGGATGTAAAAGCTACTTTGTACAGTTTTATTGTAGCTTCTCCAGATTTTTTTTGTATAGTATTTGCATGGTTTATTTTTTTTCCATCCATTAAGCTTTAGCCTATCTATGCCTATATATTTATAGTAGTTTTCTTATAAAAATAGTTGTCTTTTACTTTTAAGCTAATCTCACAATTCTGTCTTTTAACCGGTATGTTTAAATCTCATAAATGTGTTGTAATTTTCAAATGGCTAGATAAATTTTCTAATTTTTTTCACTTTGTTTACTGTTTTCTGTTTTAAATGTTTAATTTTTGTCTTTTCCTGCCTTTTTATTAAACAGAATTTATGATTCTGCTTCACCTACAATATTGGCTTTATTTTTATACTCTTTAAAAAAATTAGTAATTGCCTTAGGTTTTGTAGTATAATATTTACTTCATAGTGACTACCACAAATAATATAATATCACTTCATTTGTAATATAAAAACATCAAAAGATTAGACTTAAAATTCTGTCTATCCATAATGCTACTTTTGTAACATTCTATTTTCATACACATTCTATTAACACATACGACACTGTGTATTTACAAAGTTGGTCATGATATGGAGCAATTATATATTTCTGAAAAAGAATTGCATGCTTAATTTTTCTTTGTTCTATTTCTAGTAGTCATTTATTTTCATAGACCCAAGTTTCATTTGACATAATGAACTTTAAGAAATTGTCAGTTGACAGATACCATTGTTTTTTCTTTCAGCACTTTAAAGATGTTACTGTATTGTCTTATGGAGGAGCTTCTGGCAAAAACGCATGCTATAATTGATATTACTTTTTCAATTTTTAAATGGAGATTCTTTTCCTCTGATAGCCTTAATATTTGTATTAATTTTTTAAAAGTTTGAATACTGTGCATTTCTGTATATGTGTTGTGTTTTGGTTTTGTTTTGTTTTTATTCAGTTTAGTGTTTTTGTGCTTTTTTTAATGTTTACCATTATTCTATTTTTTTAAGTTCAATATACAAATATCCATTGTATACCATTAACAATTTTTCATTGTATACCATTAACAATTAGAGAATTAAACTTAACATGACATCACAAAATATGAAATACACAGAAATAATTCTTCGGAAATATATAGTATTTCTACATGGAAAAATTCTAGTTATTATTAAACATATAAAAAGACACGTCTGTATTTATTGCAAAATTGTTATCAATGATTTATTTTATTTGTTTAGGTATTCCTTCTGTCATAACTTAAGTTATTGTCCTTCTAGGGATATTAGTATGCCATATAGCAAATTCAGTTTGCTCTGGGGTTCAAAAGGATTGTAATAAACAGCTGGACTACTGAGGGGCACACATATCTGATATTGGATGTTATTATATAAGCAAGTAACTTCAGGTTTCCCTGTGTATTTATAATAAGAGTAAACCAATAACACAATTTTGACAATTTGTCTAGTTTGGATTACCTTTTGGATATGTTTTCACAACCTTCATCATGTCTTATACCTAAGATTAAAGAAGGAAGGTGGTGGTGCCCGTAGCTGAGTGGGTAGGGTGCCGGCCACATACACCGCAGGGCTGACAGGTTCGAATTCAGCCAGGTCAGCTAAAACTACAATGACAATTGCAACAACAAGAAAAATAGCTGAGTGTTGTGGCGGTCACCTATAGTCCCAGCTACTTGGAAGCCTGAGGCAAGAGAATTGCTTAAGCCCAAGAGTTTGAGGTTGCTCTGACCTGTAACACGACGGCACTCAACCCAGAGAGACATAGTGAGACCTCTGTCTGAAAATAAAATAAAATGAAATGAAATAAAATAAAATAATAAATAAATAAAGATGATGAAAAAGTCCAAAGCAAAGAATCAGTAATCAGTCCCATGCGCTTTTGTTTCTATAGCATTTTTTTGATCTTTTATTGAGTTTTTTATCTCTCTGCTAAAATTACCCATGTGATCATATATGTTGTCAACTTTTCCACTAGACAATCTAATCTATTAATAATAATTTTTTGTTTTGTTTTGTTTTATTTTTGAGGCAGAGTCTCACTATGTCACCTGGGATAGAGTGCCGCTGTGTCACAGCTCAGAGCAACCTCTAACTCTTCCGCTTAAGCAATTCTCTTGCCTCAGCCTCCTGAGTAGCTGGGACTACAGGCGACTGCCACAACACCCAGCTATCTTTTGTTGCAGTTGTCATTGTTGGTTAGCAGGCCTGGCCTGGGTTTGAACCCGCCAACTTTGGTGTATGTGACTGGTGCAGTAACCACTGTGCCATAGGTGCCAAGCCAACAATAGTTATTTGAAATCTGATCTGACAAATCCCATCATCTATGTTATGTATGGGTCTCATTCTATCAATTTTTTTTGAGTCTCATTAGTCTTTTTTTTTTTTTTTTTGTATGCCAGGAAAGCAGAAATTGTTATACAAGAAAATAGAGATGGAGGTAATTTTATACATATACTTTTTTCATTCACTGTCTTTACAGTAATAGATTAATCTGATCAAGAGTTGAACTGGGGCTTGGTGCCTGTGGCTCAAGTGGCTAAGGCGCCAGCCACATACACCTAAGGTAGAGTTCAAATACAGCCCAGGCCCGCCAAACAACGATGGCTGCAACTGAAAAAAAATAGCCAGGTGTTGTGGCGGGCGCCTGTGGTCCCAGCAACTTGGGAGGCGGAGGCAGGAGACTTGCTTGAGCCCTGGAGTTGGAGGTTGCTGTGATCTATGCTACGGCACTCTACCCAGGGGGACAGCTTGAGACTCTGTCCCCAAAAAAAAAAAAAAAAGAGTTGAACTGGACTTGAGACTTGTTTTTGCGATCATACTCAATAAACCCAGAACAGCCTCTCTTGCTATCACCTCTCTTTGCTCCTTCTCCTACAAACTGCTGTTAGTTGGTACAGGGAGAAAGCAATGTTCTCTCTTTTTCCAACTAAGCCTGATTCTTAGGACTGTGTCCATAGATCTTGGGAATGCGGCAGATCTTGAGATCCCACCTTACCTGCAGCTGCAGGTCCAGGCCCTGCACAATTTCCTGCCACTGTTTACTCTTCTCTATTCCCACCTGAAAATGATTTTCACTGGGCCCTCAGGGCAATAATGTTTTTAGTCCTTCCTTCAGCGGTTTAAGTCCTTTGTTCTTTAGGAAAAATAGGTAGGAAGGATCTAGGTGAGACATCCTGTCTCATCACAGTGGTGGCTGTTCCCCTACTCTGGTCTGCACCACGGGGGAAGCTTTCTCAGAACTTATGCCAATCTTTTCTGTGAACATCTCATGAGGTCTGACCAAAAGACCTCTGACTTCATTCAAATTCACCTTGTGTATGTGGCCTCAGGGGGTTTATATTCTCTTTGTAGCCTACCGTTGGCTTTCAATGTTTGTTAAAAGGTTTAGCTAAACTTTTCTTGCCTACATCCAACAATATCTGCCCCAGTTAAACAAGGTGTTGGTTCCCATTTCTTCTTAGAGATGCTTGTCTTTCCTTATATTCTGCATTAGTTTGTTGTTCTATAATCTCAGTTCCCTGATAGGTTCCAAAAAAATTGTGTATTTTCAGAATGTCAAATATGTAAGAATAAGCACAAAATATGAAATTAATATTTTAAATCACCCATTGTAAAGTCTTTAAGATGGTGGTTAAAATAAACTTGCAGTAGATTTTACCTCTCACTATTATCACGGGCTACTTTACATAAAAAATATGACATTGTCAGAATAAGCATGTCACATTTCTTACAAATGAATATTCTCTTTACAGCATGGGAACCTATTTTTAATTTATTCATAACCACACCACCCTTCTAACTTTTTCCATGGAAAGCTATGCTATGTGTGTTGTCAAAGAAAAATTATACCAGATGAAGATAAACAGAGACAAAACACTTTATTCAAGACTATTGCAATGACAAAGAGAGATTAAACTCAACTCTAGTAAGAAAAAAGGTAGCAGAGTTTTTAAGTCATATAACAAGCTAGTGGGAAAGATATTCGTAGGGAGGTGGGTCAAAGTAATGATGTCCTCTGTGTGCTTGATTGGTGCTTACACAGAATCAAGTCAGGCTTCTATCCTCTGAAAGACTGAAAAAATGGAGTCCTATCATTGTTCATGATTGCATTTCAAAGGGAGGACTCCAAGGTCCCTGAGAACATGCCTGAGTTATATAAAAGGGAAGAAATAGGAAGGAATTGTACACTTCAAAGGAGCAGGGATAACATTAACAATAGAAAATTTGTTATAAAGGAAATGCTGTAAGGAAAGAGAATTGGGGCCTATAGTCAAAATAAATTTAAAATGTAGTTAGGCGGAGGGAAACCTTAAGGAAGTCTTGGTCAGTATTAAATCCAATCATCTACCCCAAATAGTCTACTATTCAAAATATTTTTTAGACTCTTTTCCTACTTGTCCTGGTAATGAAGACCTGTTTGCTTGTCTGTGGATCTATTCTAGAATGGATCCTGCTTTATAAACTTTCTTACTCTGTAAGCCTATCCTTCTTGTGTTCAATAAACTTCGTTTCATATTTGCCTATAAAAAAATAAAACAAACAACAAACAAAATCCCAAGCCCCCCCCAGAATATTTTATATCTCTGCTTATTAAAGTTACATTTAGGGCCCTGAGATGGGGGCTACTAATAATTAGCTATTACTCTATAGCCCATTGCTCATAAATTCAGTGCCTTAAAAAAATCTACTCTGGCTCAAGTTTAGATGATTTAGTGGGCTGAAGCTATGAGTTCCCTGGGGATTAGAACCAGGCTGAAAGGGCAGGGCTTCCTTCCAAGGGTCCGAGGGCCTTGGTAGAGGTGTAAAGAAGAGCCCAGTGTGTACACACAATGCAAGTCTCTTTGTAGATTGTGTCTCCTAATTTTCCTTTGCACAAAGAAAGTTGCATGGTGATCTCAAAGTCAAAAACTCCAGTATACTCTGACCACATTGACTGCGGCGGTTGAGTGAATATTTTCGGTTTAGTAATCCAAAGTTTTAGAAGTTTCCTTCTCTATTTACCTACTATATGTCTGTTTAAATTGATACAGAATCTATAACTATGATAGCATCCCATATTTTTATATTAATAGTCCAACTGAACCATTTGCTTTTTTTCACTTCCTAAATATCTATTAATAATTCTTAGCTTGTGACAGGCACTGCTTTAGTTGTTGCCCATGCAAAGGTGAACAAAACTAGGCATGGTGGTGCCAGATGTAGTGGTATAACCAGGTGCTCACACGACTGAGCCAGGAGAATTGCTTGAGACCAGGAATTCTGGGCTATAGTGTACTATGCAGATTGGGTATTGACACTAAGTTTGGCAACGATACAGTGACCTCCCAGGAGCAGGGGCAGGGTGATGTGCCTAAGGAGGGGTGAACTAGTACAGGTCAGAAACGGAGAAGGTGGTGGGAATCATACCTGTGAATAACCCCTGTGCCCAGCCTGGACAACATAATAAAACCCCATTTCTAAACAAAAAAAATGAAAACAGGAAGAAAATAAGGAAAAAAATATTAGACACGGCTTATGCTCTTATAAAGCATATAATTTAGTGGGGGAAAAAAAAAGAACCACACAAAAATACATCAAACATTTACTGTGAACAGTGCCATGACAGAGAAATACCTGGTTTCACAACAGCTTGTAATACAGAAATTTAACCTTGTTAGAGATCTAAGGAGAATCTTTCCTATGCGATAATTTAACTGAGATCACAAGAAACCCACTGGAATACATACATAGGGTGATGAGAATATCATTGCATAGGCTTAGAGAAAAATAAGTGCTCCAGACAGAAGAAAGTACATGCAAGGCCCAAGAATAGCACTTTATAGGAACTGAAGGAAATACAGTAAAACTGGAGAATAGAAAGCACGATAGACTAGAGCAGTGGTTCTCAACCTTCCTAATGCCGCGTTGTATTTTCATTGTTACAAAGGGGTCCCGACCCACATGTTAAGAATCGCTGAACTAGAGCTATCTATAAAAATATCATGTCAGATATTTATGTAGTTTTCTAGTAGCTGTATTTTTTTAAAGGCAAAATTAAAATTAACTTTAACATTTTATTTAACCCAATATTTTCTGAAATACTACCATTTTAGCATGTAATCAGTATAAAATATGAAGAGTATATTTTTATGCTTCTTTTTTCATACAAAGTGTCTAAAATTATGCATCTTTTACACTTATCAAGTCTAAATTTGGACTAACCTCATTTCAGTAGCCACATATGGCAAATACCCACCAGATATGCTAGGACAGGTCCAGACCATGAATTTTCTTTTAGGCAATTTTAAGAACAGTGGTGTCTGTCCTTGTCATAATGACATAACATTGCCTACTTGAAGCCTGGCATGTGTGAGAAAAGGGCGTGGTAGTGGGATGATTAGATTTGTATTATGAACTGAAAGCTAAGCATATCTGAGAGATATATTAGGTGCTAAAATGGAGCTTTAATGGATTAAAAATCGGGGGTTAGCACAGTTATGCTTCAGTTTCCTGAATTACTTAACAGGACCAGTAAGAGATTGTCACCCATGGAAAAGGAAGAAAATAAATTCAATTGTATATAAGCTGAGTTTGGATTATTTTTTAAAACATTTAAAAGAAGAGGAAAAGTTAGTGGCTGGCTATACCAATTTGGGACGCAGGAGAGTACCACGCACTAGAGATAACAATTTTATGTCATTTCTCAATGACTAGTGAAGCCATGGGCATTCAAAAAGAAGCCTCAAGGGGAAAAGAATACAAAGTGAAGAAAAAAAAAGTTGAACTTAAAAAAGAATACCCTGTATCGTTTTGTTAGTATTCAACTACTTAATTGGAAGCATTTCCCTGAATTAGCATGCTCATTAAATCTCCTAGTGTGGAAGCACACAGTGACAAGATGGAGGAAAGAACAAGGACTCCGGAATGCTATTCTGTTCCCTTACTTAATGAGGAAATACTGAACATTTACCATATGGCCACATCCTCTACTTCTTTCAAGAGTGATTGCTTGAAAATTGTCTCAAAGTATTCTGAAGCCAATACAGGATAAATCTCGTCGTTAAGTGCTGTTTGCAGCCCAGGTCAGGAAGAAGACGTAAAAGGATTAAAAATAATAGAATTAAGAAGGGAAAACATGGCTCTGTATGAAAAGCAATAAATTAAAACATACTCATAATTAATATCAAGGTATGAATGGAGATGTTCATGCTTTTGGTTGTTGGCTAAGCACAATAAGGAGTGAAACTCAGACTGCTTAATTTCTGTAAGTTTTCTCAAATGTGGTTCATTTATTCTTTTAAAATTATGAACGCCAATATGAATGTCCTAAAACTTGCGGAAATCTAGAGGAGATGATAAGGAAATAGGACTAATGCTCAGACATCCCATGATCCCTTTTGCAAACTTACAAGATACCATCTTCCTCTTGGAAGGTGTTGGGGAAATATCAGCCGTAAGGCTATGTACCCCAAACTCAATTCTGGTGTTGTACCCAAACACCACTGTGGACTGATTCTTGTTTTCTGCTATCAGATTCCCTTCAGATAAAAGTAATAGAATATCTAACCTAAACCAGTTATTATTGTACATATTTCAAAATTCCATCCAGCAGGTCTGGCTTTATATAAAACTTCATCAGCATCTCAAAAGATATCATTAGAACATGTTTTTTCTTATCCTAGAAGTCCCATTTTCAGATCTGTTCTTTCTAAATGGGTGAGAGATTATCATAAAGATATCAAATTCCTTCCTCTATTTTCACAGAAAGATGTCTTTTCCAAGAAACAACTAGAAAAACATGATAGAATTTCCTTGTCAGTGTGAAGAGTTCATTGGCATTCTGAAATTTACAGAGAAATTGTTAAGTCCTGTTTTATTATCATTCTCCTGTTCATAAAATCATGTCCTTACACACTTACCATAAAAAAATGCTATAAGTAGGATATGTAAGATAGCATTACTTTGTAACCTGTGTTGTGGACATATTTTAGCTTCTCACTGGAATACTTTCATTTATCTCTTTAAGCATGGTACAGAGTAGAAGAACTAACATTTATTATTAGTACTGTGATATATGTGAAGTGTGATCAAAATTTAATCACACTATCACCCAGATTAGCAAAGAAAATGTAACAGGTATATCTTTTCTTAAGTGGAAAATCCATAATCAGTTATGATCTGACTGTCCTTTTTGCATAATCCCTTCCCTTTAGAAGAATCTTAATCTTTCCGATTAATAATATCAGCATCTTCACACTTAAATATTCTATATTATGTCAGTCAACCTAAAGTTCAATTCATTCTAAGTGCTATTTTAAGTAGTTTGTCTAAAAAAATAGTCTTCTCTTTGTAAATACTCAGTTTTGCAAACTTCCTTCCCTACTCCTTCCCCTTCTCTGTCACAGGATCAGATTTAATGGGTGAAGGGTCCTTTCCATGACCTCAGGTGGTAATAAAGAGTAGATCTTAAATTCTTGAATTATTGAGTGTCTTCTGTAACCTCAACAGCTACTGTTAAATAGTAGCCCTTATCTAGTCCCAGAATAGTTCATAGTTAATAGTAGTCCTTATCTAGTCCCAGCTAATGGGTTCTGGGTGCTACTATATGCCTTTTAGGTGTGAGTTAAGACCACTCTGGTAGAGTCCATAACCCCTGGCTTTGCCTATATTCATAAAGTCAAGCAAGCAAGATTACCTCTTTGGCTGCTAAATGATACAAGGGGAAATTCTGTACCTCCTGTTGGACATATGCAGGTCACAGAAAGGCAGTATAACTATTAATTTCATCTACTTAGACACCATTGCTATATTTCCCAAAGCAAGTTGACAAAGGGCACATCTGTGACCTCTTCCCAGTGTTATATAAGGAGTAGTCCTAATCCTTTTCTTTCCAATTTCCCATCCAGCTATGCCATAGCCTCCCCTCTTATCCTCATCCAGAGAGCCTTGGCATCTTTATCCACTCTCGCTTCCCTTCATTATTGCCACTTTACCCCTTGCCTGAATCTAATAGGCCTGAAAACACATATTATTTTCTCTAGCAGGGATTTCTGTCATATCTTATCTTCCTTTCTCCTAGGTCATGTTCGACCTTAAGGATGGCAGGGTCAAATTTTCCATACTGATAGAAACTTTATGATCACTTGGTCTAACCCCCTTCTTAATGTGATCAAACAGGAACTATCTCTTTGTTTCCCCAAGACACATATTCCATATCACATGCATATACATATGTATCCCTCTTAACTTTCAGAATATTTGGGGTATATAAATGTTTTGGTTACATGAATTAGTTTTGTGTAGTCTGAGTCCAAATTATAATTGTGCCCACCACCCAATTAGTATGCATTAGACCCATCAGGTATGAATTTACTCCTCTCCTCCTCACCCCCCCACCTACTTGCTTTCTAAATGTGCACACGAGTGTTGATCAACTAATTGCACACTAACAGTGAGTACATGTAATTAATGCTCATTTTCCCATTCTTGCAAAACTTCACTTAGAAGAATGGTCTCTAATGCCATCCAGATTGTCACCAAAGGTATTTGTTCACTGTTTTTCGGTGGCTGAGTAGTAAGTATTCCATTCTATACATATCCTACCTTTTACCAATTCAATCATGTATCCACTTGGGTTGGTTCCATATCAAACAATGGTTCCATATCCCATAAAAAAGTGGGCCAAAGACACGAAAAGCTTTTCAAAAGAAGATGACTAATAGCTGATAAACATATGAAAAAATGGTCAAAGTCTCTACTCCTCAGGGAAATGCAAATCAAAACCACAATGAGGTATTATCTAACTCCAGTGAGAATGGTTTTTATCAAAAAATCCCAAAACAACAGATACTGCCATGGTTGTGGAAAGAAAGGATCTCCTACACACTATTGGTGGGACTGCACACTAGGACAACCTCTATGGAAAGTCACATGGAGTCACCTGGAAGAATTGAAAGTGGGCCTGACATTTGACCCTGCAATTCTACCAATAGGTATGTACCCAAAGGGAAAAAGTCATTGTAGCAAAAAGACATGTACATGTGAATATTTATTGTAGCACAATTCACATATATATTTTTATTTAATCTTTCTTACTTCCTCTGGAATTACTATTCTAATTTAATATGTAAAAAGCAGAGAAAGTTTAAGAATTTTTTCCTACTTCCTCCACAGTTGACAGAAAACTGGAATTCTGAATTTCAAGACAAATCTGCTTCCTTCAAAGTTGACACTCTCCTCACTTTAAAGTACAAACTGTTCCAAGGAAAATGCCCAATTTCACCAGCGACTTTTCTTCCCAACATCTTTTGGAAGAATATTTTGAAGGACACTAGCTACCAGGTTTCCCTGAAAATAAGACCTACCCAAAAAATAAGCCCTAGCCGGATTTCTATGCATTTGTTAAATATAAGCCCTATCCTGATAATAAGACCTAGTGATGGGCATGGCTATGCAGCATATCTGCATAGCCATGCCATGCTTTTCTGCATGGAGAAGAAGACATTCCCTGAAAACAAGCCCTAGTGTGTCTTCTTGAGAAAAAGTAAATATAAGACAGTGTCTTATTTTGGGGGAAACACAGTAGGAATGAGACTTGACTCACAAATCTCTATCTGACAGTATAGAGAAGTGGTCAGTGTTGAAAATTTTGCAGTTGTGTGTAGACTTCAATGGGTAGATGTCTTGAAATGGGCCCTCTGTCTTACTTGGAGAAATGTGGAAGCCTAATAGTGACCCACCCTGCATCACTAGGCAATGTGCTCCTCCATTGTGTAGAAATCTGCTCAGACTTTCTAGCATTTAGACTCCCCTCTCCCTAGAGAAAGCACTTTTCAAATTGTTGTAATTCTCAAACAACCTTCATGATTTTCGCCATATCCTGATCTGAATGTATTAGTATTTAATTAATATTTGTATTTAATTAAAATTTTTGTATTTGAGCAAATTTATTTCTGAGGCAAACCAAATATTACTACTATAAAAACTGGCAGCCCTTAAAGTAAGTAGGCAGCAGCCATTAATATAAATACTCTGAAAAGAAAGTAATGGTATTGCATTTCAAGAAAATCAACAATAAAAAATGAAACTCAAGTAATAAAGCAACTTCTTAAAGAAAAGTTTTTCCAAAAAGAAGGATACAGGTAATTATAGTTAGCAATGAATTTGTGTGGATATTTTTAGTTTTATTAAAGATATGGAAGATAATTCTATGTATTACTAAGATTACGTACTTATTTATTTATTTATTTATTTATATTTTAGAGAAGGGATTTAACTATGCTGCCCAGGCTGGTCTTGAACTTCTGTACTTAAGCAATTTTCTCACCTCGGCCTCCCAAGTGCTGGAATTATAGGTGAGAGTCACTGGGCCTGGCTGGCCCAAATGTATGATCTAAACGATAACCTAACCTAGAGGAATCACTGGATTTGAGCCACAAACCTGACCTTTTGCAGTCTTTCTCTCATCTCTTGCCCTCTCTTGCCAAACCACCAGAGTCTGGTGCTTGCCATAGAGTGAGGCTGTCACTGGCCAAGCCACAGAAACATAGCACAAGGGGACACCTGTTTGTCAGCTTTGCTGTATTCCATTACCACATGCTGGAATAAGGTGAGGAGCATAGATTCTTGGCTAGAAAAGAAACACAGTCCTGACTTAGGCTGGCAAATAGTATATAAAATTAAAGGTTCCTAAAGCCCGTGTCTTGGGATCTCCCAGGGCACTGAGCACTCCTCCCATCAGAGTAGGCAACATCAAGCAATCACCAGGTGTCCAGCACTGCCAAACATTTACAAGAACATCTAATACTCTGGGTCTTTGTTCATAAGACTAGTCCACATAATCTCTGCACTAGGACAAAACCATGAGACAGAATCCTTGAGCCACACAATGTGTAAAGATGAAGCCAGCCTCTAGATGTTTTCTATCCTTATTTTTAGCAAAGATGTCTGTGAGGTAGAGAAAGTACTGCTCCTTAATACCTCTCTTACATGGAATAGAGTTGTTGGGAGTTCAGAAAAGGCAGAAGGATGCATCTGACCTCAACCTTGGTGGGAAACAGAAGATGGTAAGCTGTTGCATGTCCTTCTCTTCAGCCCCTAAACAAAGAAGAGAAAAGCTAACATATATCTAAACTCTATTGCCATAGCCTTTGACATAGCCTTTCCAGTTCTACTCTGCAGATAAATACGCCTCTCTACTAAATTGTCAGTAACCTCCTAGCACAGCAGGGTATCCCCCACTCCAACTCAGCCTCCAGGATGCCATGGGCTCCGGGTTTTCTGTGAACTCTCTCTCAAGTCATCTATCAATTCTCCTATCAATGGTCCTCTGTAGATTCACCAGAAAAAAGTCTTATCTTAATTCTAAACACATTAAAATGGATATAACTATTAAAATAGAATATATGTGTCATTTGCACAAAATTATTAATATTTTGCATATTATTAGATAGAAGTGCTGTTCACATCTCAACTAAAAGCTCATCAAGACTAAATACTTACAATTAGTATTTTTCTTTTGGAGATGTGTTTGTGTGCATAGGTTAGAGGCAAATGTATTTGTAGACCTTTGTGTTTGTATTTTAAAAAAAAATGGTTCTACCCAAATTAGAAAGAATATTTATTCTCTGCCTCACAGTTGCAGTATCATAGATATTGAAGAGAACCATACTTTCATAACAAAGCCCAATCTGGAATATCCTTTTGGTCCTAGAGGGCCAAATGGATGGGAGATGGCATAGTACATGAAAAGGCAGGTGTCCATTCCTCAAATTTCTTCTATACTTTCTATCCATCAAGGAGTAACAAGGTGCTGGAAAAGTACAAAGTGATTATTGTTGGAATAAGAAAGTTTCCACAGGAACCCTAAAAATCTAACTTTTGAGTTTAGGGTGCTAAATATATCTGCTTTGGCTGTTATCTTTTTATTTTCAGAAAGTTTATGATCTGTGTTCTCTTGTAGGTCAAGTGTATTAAATCTTATGTTTGATGAACTTTTATTCCCTGTATCAAAGTTGATATAGTCTATTTGGTTGTTACATCTCTGTAAACAAAGGAACAGATCTGCGTAGACAGCAATAAAATGTACCAGAGGCCAACTTCTAGCATAAGGTCGATAATTTAGAAGAGAAATTCCTTAGAACCATTCAAGGTTGCCAGACATTTTAACAATTGAACAAACTATTAAATGTCAGAGAGATTCAAGATTATGCATTATGAGGAAAGAGCAGAAAATGAACTGTTGATGAATTTTTTAATAAACTTTTGATTCACTATTCAGAAGATATTTATTTCTAACCAGACTTCAGTGAGAAATTAACCCAATATATCATTTTAATGAATTTATGACCATAATCATATATAAGTGCTATTTACTAACTATAAATTTAATATATATGATGCAATACAAATGTAATATGGAAATCCAATTTTCAGTATAAGGTTATTTGGTTAGTGCAATAGCCACTAAATTCCTGAGATATCAACAGAACAAACTGTTCCACCAGGCATTTTATTTTTCTGAGCTTTCAGTTGCTGGAGTTCAAATGAGTAACAAGTGAACCATGAATAACATTTTTAATAAATTTTTGAGTTAGCATTTAAAATACTGGGTAAAATACTTGGGTAAAATAACACAGAGTTGGCATTAGACAAACATATTTGTAGTCTACTTTTTTTTTTTTTTAGCAGTATATAAAAATGTGCATCAAGATGCCTATATAGACAAAAAGAGCCCATGTTTCCTCTCATGGCCTACCAGGGGTGTCCAACCTTTTTTCTTTTCTTCTGTTCATTGGAGCCATACATTAAAAATACTAACACTAACAAAAGCTGATTAGCAAAAGAAAGGGTTATACATACTTTTTGTGATACCTGACAGCACAGATAAGCAAGAAAAGTCCTCACAGTCTTAGCATGCAGCCTCCAGATCACAGGTTAGACACCCCTACAACCCCCACCCTTCTACAACCATAGGATCATATGACACGTTTACCTGACCTCTCTTCCACCAGCAATGAGACTTCTGTGCTGTGAGGCAATAAAACAATTTCTGGGCTGTAACAGCAAGAATACAAGGGCATAGTAACTTGGCAACTGAATTCCAAAAGATGGCAAATAGAATTGTGAATTCATATAGGATTTTTATGTGTGTGTGGCAGATTTTGTTTTTTGTTTTTTTTTAAATGGAGTCTCACTCCAGGCTAGAGAGCCATGGCATCTGCCTAACTCACAGCAACCACAAACATGTGGTTCAAGCGATCCTCCTGCTTCACACCCAGCATAGTTGGAAGTATAGGCACCAGCCATGGTGCTGCCCAGTTTTTTTTTTCTTTCTATTTTTAGTAGAGATGGGGCCTCACTTTTGCTCAATGTGGTCTCTCAAACTCCTGAGCTTAAGCAATCCTCCCACCTCAGCCTTCAAAAGTGCTAGGTTGCCCACTTTCACTACTTCTATTCGACATACTGCTGGGAGTCCTAGCCAGAGCAAGCAGGCAAGGGATAAGAATCAAGGGCATTCAAGTGGGGAAAAAAGAGGTCAAACTATCATCGCCCTTTGTTAATGATCTGACTTATATCTAGAAAACCCCAAAGATGTTCAGCCAAAAGACTCCTCGAATTGATAAATAAATTCAGCAAAGTCTCAGGTTAAAAATCAATGTACACAAATCGGTAGCTTTTACATCCACCAACAACAGTCAAGCTGAGACTCAAAGATGTAATATCTTCCACAGTAGGACCAAAGAAAATAAAATATTTAACTAAGGAGGTGAAAGACCTCTATGGGGAGAACTCTATAAAACATTCAGGAAGGAAATCAACAGGTGGAAAAATATATCATGCTCATGGATCAGCAGAATCAACATTGTTAAAATGGCTATACTTCCCAAAGGGATCTACAGATTCAACTCAATCCCCATTAAAATAATAGAAGATTCTGACCTGGGGACAGGTGGGATAGATGTATAGAACTGAATGAACCCCTTCTATGGTACAAAACCACAACCACCCCAAGATTTCATGGATTTTTCTTGCACGCTAAGCTAAAGGTATAAGCCATGATGGGAAATACAGGGAAACCTATGTTCTTTAGTCTCAAGGAAAAATCTGTTAAACCTTGTGGAGGAATAGAGTCAAAAGCTTTCTGATGCCAAGGAGAGGCAAGAGGATCCAGGCAAAGGACCATAGTTGATGACAGGCAGAAATATTTACAAAGTACATATCTGATCAAAATAACCATTTCAAAAATATAAAGAATTCTCACTATTCCGTTCAATAATAAAAGATCAGCAACCCAATTGAAATAATAGTTAAAATATTTTGGCTAGGCATGGTGGCTCATGCCTGTAATCCTAGCACTCCAGGAGGCTGAGGTGGATGAATTGCTTGAGCTCACGAGTTCGAGACCAGCTTAAGCAAAAGTGAGACCCCATCACTGCTAAAAATAGAAAAACTGAAGCAAGAGGATCACTTAAGTCCAAGAGTTCAAGGTTGCAGTGAGCTATGATGCCATGGCACTCTACCCAGGGCAATAGCTTAAGACTCTGTCTCAAAAAAATAAAAATATTTAAGCAAATGCTTCATTGAAGATACAGGAATGGCAAATAAATAGATAAAGAGATGCTCATCATGATTAATCATTTTCAAAAAAACAATTAGATCCCTACACAACTAATAGAATGGATAATTTTTTAAAACCTGACAAACATCAAAATAAGTATCTGAGCAAGTAAAGATTTCATAAATTACTAGTAGGAAATTAAAAGGGTCTAAGGATTTTAAAAGTTTTGCAATTTTTTATAACATACTAAATCAGAGAATGTACAATCCATTCCTACAATTGATCTAGAGAAATGCGTAGTTGTGCCCACATAGAAAGACCTGTGTAGCAATGTGTATAGCAAATTTATTTATTATTTCCCTACCCTGGAAATAATCCACAGCTCTGTCAACTGGTTAATGGATAAATTGATAATATCCACTCAATGTAATACTTACTCAGTAATAAAAAGAACAAAGCTACTGATACATCCAAATATATGGGTGAATTTCAAAAAGCATTAGGCAGAGTGAAAGAAAAATTGAAACAAAGGCAAAACTAATAAGAAATAAGATCAGTCGTTGTTGGAGGGATAATTTGCCTGCAAAGGGGTACAAAAGAATTTTTCGGGCGAGGCGAGACATTCTATATTTGGATTGTGGCAGAGACATTCCTATATACACCTGTCACCTTTCATTGAACTTTATACAAAGGAAGGTAAAAATTTTACTTTAGGTAAATTATACTTTCAGACGCTAGGGAGAATATACAAAAATCTAGAAATGTGAGAGCAAGCTACGTTATAATGCTTCAGCTAACCCTGTGTGGCTTAAACATGGAGTGTGAAGGTGGGAAAAGCAAAAGACCCATGAAAATGTGAGCAGAGAGAAGTAGTGAAGGACTTTAAGTGCCACATTGTGGAATCTGGACTTTCATTTATGGCAAAGGAGTTCTGATCAAAGAAAAAATATGAAATAATCAAAATTTTAGAACAGTCACTCAGGCTAAAGCATGGAGAATAGATAGATCTAGGGTCTCACTTATGGAGTCAGGAGGATAAGTGTAATAAAGTAATTGACTCCATGTTTGATGTTCAACCGATGACAACTTTTAAGTCCTACCTCTCGACCCTTCTCTTTTCCCTCACAGGAAGTGGGCAAGCTCAATCAGAAAGGAGCTCAAATCCAGCAAGCGTTTCCACCTGAACCTCTCTCTGCAGGGTCCTTGCTCTCAGAGATTCAGAGAACGAATCCTTAGACCACACATGTAAGCTAACCCTGTATCACACCCTCGTCAGACAGTACAACCCAGTCAATCTCCTTCCCTTTCTGTAGCCATCTGTGTACTTACTTGGGAACCTGCCTTGCTCTTCTTAGAAAGCCTCATTACGTGAGCTATGCCATTTTTCATATCTATTTCATTCACGTCTAATGTCGTGAGAGTACATTCAAAGCAAATTTTGAATGGGGATTTGATTCTACCTTCCATAACGTGGATACAACAACCAGGTGGTTTCCGTGTGCCTGACTAGGATGCAAGAGGTGAGTGGAGAACAGAGCCCAGAGATGTGAAGGAAGTAGGACAGAGATTGCCAGCTGTGCTATTACAGAGAAAACTTCCAAGGATGTCTTGGGCTGACTTACCCAGGTAAATCATGATTCATGATTTTATTTTCAGGTATAAGAAACAAAGAAAGAGGAATATGGAACTATTTTGTTCAGTTGTCAAACATTTTGAGCTTAAAGAGCCTATAGGATATTTAAGGGGAGATATATAGAAGGTAATTACACGTAGGTATCTGTGATAAATACGTCTGAATCCTATAGTGGCTGGCCCCTGCTTGCCCATCCTGCTCCTTAGCCAGGTCCTAAGCAGTTGATTTTTTTTTTTTTTTTTTAGTTCCTTAGGGTTCTTTTCATGCTCCACTTTCTGGAGTGATCATCCTCAAAGTTTTAGAAATTTACATCAATTTACACACCCTCAAGGAAACTTTCTGTTATGACTCTCTTTTTAATCACTTGTCTTTTTTTGTTGTTTTCTTTAAATTCTGTATCCTAATTTCAAATTGCTTTATTTTATTTAAACTTCTGCTTTTTTTTTTTTTTTTTTTAGACAGAGTCTCACTGTGTCACCCTGGGTAGAGTGTTGTGGCATCACAGCTCACAGCAACCTCAAACTCTTGGGCTTGCGAAATTCTTTTGCCTCAGTCTTCCAAGTAGTTGGGACTACAGGTGCTCGCCACAACACCTGGCTATGTTTAAATTTCTTAAGTTCAGACTAGTTGTTCTAGTTTTCTTTTTCACTGTTGTATTCTCATTGTGGATACAATACCTACATCTAACTGGCAGGCTTTTAAAAAATATTTTTATTGAATGAAATTGGCACCCTATGCCAGGAATATAGTAAATGTTCTTTAAATCTAATTTTATTTTAATAATGCAAAATCAGACGAGGATTAATTGGCTTCTTTTAAAATAAGGTCCATTTTGATGGATATTATAGAAAACTAACACTTTGATTATCTTTTAATTAAAAACAATTCCTTCCCTTACTGATATTCACATGACTCGTAAAGAAGTGTCAAGGCTCTTTAGATTTCAACTCCAAATCCTTGGGCTGTAACTTTCAGCCCAGGGCTATATATTAATATAAACCTCTTAAAATCAGCCACTTGCAACCTTCTGAGACAAAAACTGATTTGGGAAGAATAATTCATACTTCTGACCTAGCAATAAGATAAATCTGCTTTTCTAAAAACAATCAATTTGGACATGTAGTGGCCATTTTTCTGGGTACTTTTACCTCTTTATGTCAATGGATCATTCTCTGGTATCCCCAAATATGCTATTTTTCAAATAATAAAAGTACATTAATTATTTTGTGATGCCTTAGAACATTTTTTGCTATTTTTTTTAGTCACAAATCTAATTAGTACATATTCTTTGAGAGGTCTAAAGTAAGAAACTTTATTAAACATTTCCAAACTTCTTCCTGAGCTAGTAGAATGGTGAGCCAAGTGAATTTCAAGTGACATTAAAAATAATCACAGCACAAGGCTTGTGAAGAGGAGATGACATAGTTAGCTTTAAATATGTATATTCCAACCACATGCTAATCATACTTGCAAAAATTGTAGAAGAGCTTACTTAGTAGCACTACTTGAACTACTTACTACAGTTTTGAGGGTAACTAATCCTTAGTGACCACAACTTCCCTATATTTCTCCATGTAAAGAAGAACAGGTGGAACGTAAACTTATATCTAGAGTTAGGATTTAAAGAAAAATATCTCCCCAGCGATGAAGTGACTGAGATATAACATTATTACTGTAGTCAACAAACGTGTTCATATTTCATTGTTCAACAGGTTATCTAATAGGAAAGAACTTGTAAACAAGCAATCACTGCCATAAAATCATGTTAGATTTTAATGGCTGAAGAAAGGTTAGAAAATTATAAACAACAACCAGTCTTTGTTATACGTAATGACACTTGGTTTCTCTGAATGCTCGCAGAGTCCATCTATCCGTCACTTTGGTTTCCTTCCTTTAAGTCTATTACTAGCAGAATAATCAGTTTGTACTCTCAAAAGTTACTTCTGAAAGAAATTTCTCTGTTCAACTAGTCATGCCTTACTAACGTGCTATTTTCAGTTGTCTTAATTCTGATAAAATTCATCATATATGATAAATCATAAGTCCTATATTAAACATTAATCTGTGAACACATATTCCCTCCATGCAAGAAACAGGTCACAGTAGCAAATTCAGAACCCTCTATAAATAGCAGGAAAGTTAAAAGTTAATGAAATCAGAAAGAATACGTTCAAAGGTTAGAAAGGATTTGGGAGTTGAAAAAGAAAAAGCGTAGGTGAAGAACGATAAATATTTCACTAACATTTGTCTTCAGCAAATGCAATTGGCTCTGTACAACCTTAAGGATTTACAATGGCTTCCTTAAAAACTAGAAAAGCAGGAGCAAAGGCTCATATTCTGAAAGAATGTGTCAATCAGTGAATCGGATGTGTTCTTTAAAATGCCTCAAGGAGTCAAACATTCTTAGCTAGATTGATCGTTATTTGCTTTTTTACTGTCTCTTCAAATTTCGAAAAGATGTATCAGTATTTTAAGGAGAAACAAAGATGAAATAAAAGGCTTAGCTGCTTATTCAAAAAAATTTATTTGTATAAATGCATGTTATTTCCTGTCTTAATTCTATTTTTATATGCTTTGACAACTTCCTATGATAGTAAATAGTTTTTTAAAATATCACTTGTTTTAGTATATACTTTTCCATCTCTTTCTTCCTTCCCTTTTACTTTTCCTTTTATAATTCTTGTAATCTCATTTCATTCAGTACTTTGAGTGTAAATATTGTTTGGAAGGGAAGGGACAGATAGCATGTCCCTCTGATTTACTCTACAGTGAA
>NW_003852411.1:1123591-1124502 GCF_000181295.1 Otolemur garnettii
TGGTAGAGATATAATGGCTTCCATACAGTGAAAGGTGAAATAAATTAAAACATTTAAAAAATTAAAAGTTGCTATGGACTACCTTCATGTCCAGGCCCTGAAATATTCAACTGATAATTCAATCTAAACAGAATCCCTGATTATACCAAGCCACCTTTATCACGAATATATTACCACAGGTAAACATAGTTCCTATGTTACTTGTTAAACATGTCAATAAGTCTCTGGAAAAAGATTAAATTCACCTTAACAATAATGAACTCAGTGTTAATATCTGCAGATCTTCTTCAAAATTTATTTTAACGTGATGCCACTTCTGGATGGCTGGCTTTAGACATGTTTTTGTAAATTGTATATTTTTCCATTTAGTTAACAACCACTAATTGTATTTTAAAAATATTTTATAATCAAGTGAAATGCTACACATTTTTTAGATGTAATTAACGACTGGATGGCATTCTCTTTTTGAAAACTCCAGGGCATCATTTGTGAAATTAGCATCACAATGCATCATCCCATCATCCACAGCTTAGTGACATCAGAGTGTCACTGTGCCTCTGAGCGTCCCTTACTAACCTGGCAAACCAATTATTCAGAAGGAGGATCTAGAAATTTATACTTAGGACTTTAGCATCATCAGGTGTATTTTTTCTGGGAAAAAAACCAATATGCCACTCAGACCAACGCTGAATGTTTAAATGCAAAATCTTGAGAAATAGAGAAGTGATAGGCTTTTCCAATATTAAGTAGTCATACAAACACCTTGAGATTTATGAAAATATACAAAAGAGCTAAGCATGTCTATAATCAAAGATCTTCCCACATATTCTGTTTTGTAAATTTTAATTTGTTGCAGAGGATATTCCCAAGTTACAGAAACATTTTGCAAAGTTCAAGCTTAGAATTCAGGG
>NW_003852411.1:1125490-1127420 GCF_000181295.1 Otolemur garnettii
CAGAATCCTGGAGAGGAGCAGAGAATTGGACTTATATAAAAACAGCCAGAATTACTGGCTGGCCTCACCTCCAAGCACAATACAGAATTGTCCTATAAAACACCACTGCTTTACCCCTGCTGTTCAAGACCTATAATATTTAATACTGGGTAACAGAAATTTACCACAGCTGCCCCAGACAAATGGGTTGTAAAGACAGGCATATTTTAAGTATTAACAGTAGCCTATTTTAATCACGGACATTTCCTATCTGTATCCCACACAGTAGGCACTCAATAAGTGCATCTCAAGAGATTTAATTAAAATTTAAACAAGGATATTTCACATTTTATTATGTTACATTTTTAAAGATATCCAAGTTTGTTTAAAGGACAAATCAGCAGAATTCTTTTAATACATTTATTTTTTTCAAGATGGAAAGTTATAAGTGAGAAATATTTAGAGTAATATCACCAGTGTGCAAATACAATAAGAGAAGACAATCTATCAATTCTGCTACAAACTCATACTTTGACCAGGTAACAATTCATGTAAGAAGATACAATTTGCTGACATAAAGAGTCTCTAATTTTGCAAAGATACAAAAGGATCCTCTTGTAAAACAAGTTTGATTTTAACAAGCTAATAGAACTAGAGAATTTGTAAAAGATGAAATGATTAAAAGATGAAGAGAGTTAGAGAAGGAAGAGGAAAAGGGAGAGAAAGTAGCAAAAGGATCAGGCTTCTGAAATTCAAACTCATGAGAAATAGATTTTCAGGCACCTCTGCTGCTCTGCTCTCCATTCAGATGTATTTCAATGCTTTCTCCTCTAAACAGAAAAGTCTCCCAGGGTCTGAACATGCTGTAGCAGGTTGAATAAAACTTCCCCTTTCAGTTCATTCTTTGCTCCAATATCCTTTTCAGTTAGAGGAAATATCTTTTACATCTCCCAGAAAAATCTAATATGCAGTAATTTGTTAAATGAGATATGCTTTAACATTTTTTTCTGATTATTATGGGGGTGTATACAATTTAGTTACATATTTTGCTTTTGTTAAAGTCCAAGTTGTAGCCATGTCCTTCACCTTGGAGTTGTGCAATATCCCATGCAGTGGACCCATTAGGTAGCAGTTTTCCCATCTTTGACGCCCCACCCCAACTTGAATTTCATTGCACTATTATGCTTGTGAGTTTAGATGCTAGCTCCAGTTAAGTACAGAGTACCTGAGATGTCTGTTTTTACATCCTTGTGATACTTCACTCAGGAGAGAGACAAACTTTTTAATAAAATAGACTATTTTTTCCTGACACATAGTTCTGAATTTTGTCTTTCCTGATAAAAGTAGAAATGTAGACTCATTTGTAATTTTCTTCAATTATTTTCCATTTTAGGCAAAAACTACCCCTTCATTTTACTGTATGGAGTATGGACTCGGCACTTCACAGGCTGATTAAGCACATTATAATGCTATCAGAGACAATGAATGGTCTCTGCTGCTAAAATTCCCAGCAGATGAAAAAGTATCAGAAAATATAACTATATGTCTTAAGACCATTTTAGGAACTGAGATTCTTTAACTGATTCAGAAAAGGTATTCCTAATCAAAATATATTAGCTATGAATTTAGACCCTATTCAATCATGGTTCTTACATAAATAGCATAGTTCTTACCTCGCTCTTACATAAATCTCACAATTAAGGAGAGCAAGGAACTTTGAAGGAAAGCTGGTATAAATGTCTTCATCTAAGATTGCATCTCAAAGAGAAATGTCAGAAAATATTCAATCACACACTCAAGTGAAAATCTGTGTGAAGTTCTTAAATTCAGGTAAGTGGAACAAAAATAAATTCAATTGTATAAAATTTTAAAATCTGCGTTTGATTTTATTAAGGAATTTTAAGTGGCTTTTAGTTTGCCTGTAGTCATCATTCAATTTCTTTTTTTTTTT
>NW_003852411.1:1133478-1144743 GCF_000181295.1 Otolemur garnettii
AGCTTGCCGAACTTCTTTCTGGGCTCAGCTCCCCGTCTTTGACTTCATAGATTCTGATTCCAACCAGTTTTTCTTCCTTTGTTCAGGAGCCTCTGAACAGGGTTGCTACCAGTCGGCCATCTTCCCAGAATTCCCATCATTCAATTTCTTAAGTATCAAAAGTAGCTTTGATCGTTATTTTTTTATTTCTTTTCTCTACAATGCCAGTCATGATATGGATTTCTTTATAAAAAGATACAAAAGTAGAATGGTGAATAAACAACATAGCATAATACTGGAATTACTGAACCTACAAGAGTTTTAATAATGGGCCCTCATTTTCCTTTTTCTAGGACTAAGTTCCTCTTTTAGTATAAAACATTTAAATTGCATAAGAAATATCACATTTTTCATTCAGAAAGCCAATACTAGAGAGAAGAAGATAATCTGAAAGGTCTCATAAATTTCCTTATAATAATTAAACTATATTCCAGGCATTATTTTGTTGCTAGACATAAAAAAACCCATAAATTATTATAACCTCATATTTAAATGGATTTACTTAAATTAACAAAATATCTACCTTAAAAGACATAAGTAACCTGGTTCTAAGTAAATGAGATGGAGGACCTGAGAGCAACTGCCTGTAAGGATGAGAACACCAGCCTGGAAACGTGAAGGGGGCCCTCTGGCCAACCATGACCTTCACTCTTGAATCCAGTCACAGCAGATCATAATTACTCCATCGTCTTCCAATTCTGCACTCTATTTTTAAGTTGGAAGTTATTTCACTCAGGGTATTACCTGACTAAAAGGCTTTGGGAAGAACAGGAAAACCAGACTCAAGGAAAATCTCTAATTTACTTTTCTGATTTGAACTTATTAGAAAATGTGAATTCAGTCCCCTTTTGCCCTAGCCTCCCTCACCTTCAATACCTACTTAGTATAATTGATTGTATATACATGTTGTATAATTGTATATATGTTATATATCACATATACAGTTATCTATTTTAAAAACTATGAATTTTGAGACTTACTGATGTAAGTCTCCAAATAAAGGATGAAGAAATATCTCCTACAGTACAGAATTACAGAACTTATCCAGCAGAGAATTCTTTTTTGAAACAAGAAGTTCTTTATGATCATGGAACATACATAGGAAGATCTGACAATTAAGTTCGTTAATTTGCCACCATGCACTTACATTAGCAGCACGGTATAAACCACTTGGTAAAGCTTCAAGCCTTGGTATGTCAGGCTCTCACAGTCATGTTCATTCTGACCTGTGATGGCATTTTGCTGGATGGCATGCATTATTGTTGTGTGTGTTTGTTTGCTGTCAAGAGAATGGTAGAGCCTGAATTAGAGCATGGAACAAGCATTTATATATTTCGTATTAAATGTGCCAAGAGTGGAAGTGAAACCAGGGACATGTTAGTCTAAGTTTACGGGTTAAGGTACTAAAGAAAATGGCCATGTACAAATGGATTAAATGTTTTTCTCAAGGGGAAATAGCATCACTGATGAAGAGAGGTCAGGGTGGTGGGTAATGAACAGAAATAAGGAAAACATTGCAAAAGTTCAGCAAATGGTGCATCAAAATTATTGCCTCTGAGAAGCATAGCAGAAGACGTAAACATCCATAGAGACACAATACCAAAAATAACTGAAAATCTTGGCTAAAACTCATAGCTCTTGAATCACGGCAATGCCCTAGCTCACATAATGTGCAGGCATAGTGTGAAGGTTAGTGTGAAGGAATTTTTAACCAGGAAACAAATTACTGTATTAGAACATCCTCCCTATTCCCTTGATCTGGACACTCGTGACTATTTTCTTTACCTGAAGATAAAGGAAATATTGAAAGGAAGATATTTTGATGGCATTCAGGACATCAAGACTAACATGATGATAGCTTTGATGGGTACTGCAGAAGAAGAGTTCCAAAATTCCTTTGAAAGGTGGACTAGGCGTTGGTGCATGGCTTCCCAGCCAGAGGACTTCAAAAGTTGCTGTAGTGATGTTCAGCAGTGAGGTATGCAGCACTTTGTCTAGGATGAGTTCCTGAACTTCATTGACAGAGATGGTCTTTAACAGGGACTTAGGAGCAGAAAGGATAATGGGAGAGTTGGAGTATAGCATATGAAATTTAAAGACTGTGGAGGTGTGCAGAAACAGGCAGAAGGAGGGGTTTTTTTTTTTTGCCATAAAATAATCTGAGATTCCATTCTGTTTCTTGCATGACTAGAACTTCATAAAGTGGTTTAAACAAGAACCAGATCATGTAGCCTTTAGTAGAATGATTGTGAGTCCAGTGAATATTTTTTTTAAAGTCTCACTTATCATGTAACATACAATCTTTTCTCCACTGCCTCGTTCTTCCTTTGTTCCTTCCATTGGTCAAAAGATATCCCAAGGAACTCCTCTCCTGATGAGCAGTACATTTTGAAGATAAATATCAAAGCTCAAAAGTGTTTCCTTTTTAATTTTTTTGCCTTAATTATAAGTCCTTATTGTTTTCTCATTATTCCTTTTGTAAGACATAGGTTAAATTTCAAGTTCAGAATACGTGCAAGATACTTTAACATACGAAAAATACGTGTATAAGAATTTGTTTACCACTTCAAATTTAATTTTAGCTTCTATGGTAACATCAGTGATTAGCTATGTGAATTGCTATTAAGTATAGAAAGCTTGATATCATGTATTTCCTAAAGCATAGAAGCAAATGAATTATTCAAACTAAGAATTACAAAGAGAGGGCCCTTTATTACTCATCACCAGTGGGTAAAAGCACGTTCATCTTTTTCATCCAAGAAAAAAAGAAAAAGTGAAAAAGTTCCTTGATGCTAGCTTCAGAATCATTCTAAATGTTAAAAGAATAAAATTAAAGACTTAAATAATTTGATGCAAATACACCTTTAATTTTTTTTGTGGGAAGCTAAACTTAAAATCAAGGCATCAAGTCATTGAGAGGATAGTTTGACAAGGATAAACCATTAGGACTGTAGTTCTCTGACAAAAATGCACCAATTCCAATCTGAAAAAGCTGCTGGAGTGTGAAATGTATCTGCTCTCCCAGAAGCCTCTATTTGCTAGAAGGGAGCTCACTCAGTATCATACATCCTGCATCACCTTACGTAAAACAGTAAAATGTGTGTGTGTTCTCTACTTTAAAACTATCCAGCCATGACTACATTAATTGTGAAGCTTCAGTGATTTTATTTTTGCTTTGAATATTTTCTTAAATTATCAGCTCAGGTGTTTTCATTTGGAGGTTTTTTATTAGTCATACACTTAACCATAAATCAATGAGAAATGCTACTTTAGGAGAGAAAATGGCACGAATATCTCACATATTTACTCAGCAGCCAGTTGACAGGTGCGGTAATTT
This sequence comes from Otolemur garnettii, assembly GCF_000181295.1. Classification (NCBI taxonomy): domain Eukaryota; kingdom Metazoa; phylum Chordata; class Mammalia; order Primates; family Galagidae; genus Otolemur; species Otolemur garnettii. The sequence continues at coordinate 1,136,855 of NW_003852411.1, forward strand.
CATCAGAATTTACTGTATATTCTTCTGCGTGAGACAAAATAAATTTGTTTTCTCCATTTGGTATAATTTAGTTTTATAAGTATGCAGTCTTATGAAATATCACACAACAGTTTACGGCAAGAAGCACGAAGGAAAGTAAACTTTCCCTCACTCAAGTGTAATAACTCTCACGCGAGGTAAAGGACAGGTAAGAGCCTGTAATCAAGACGGGGTGAAGGAAGAAAATATTCTGATTCGGAAACTGTCTCAAGCTGTTGGATAAGAGGAACAATCAACCTGCTATGCCCTTCTCATATATGATGAAAATACAACGTAGCAAGTGCAAATGGTCTTACAAATCCCAAAGCCTGGGTTTGGATAGCAGTGCTACCATTTGCTACCTAGAAGGCCTTGGGAAAGTCACATAACTTCAGTGGGATCCAGTTTCCCCATTTGTAAAATACTAAAGTGTCTATGTTTGAAACAAATTTAATTTTTAAAAAAATATTGTAACGTTTAAACAATCACATTAACAGGCTCTCTATAAAACATTTTTTTCATTCTATTTCACGTTTTTCTGTCTATTTATGTGATCCACATCTATACCTACACACTTAAGGTTAATAGCTGAATAAAGGAAATGAACTGGATCCTGCTTCTCTTTTGTTATCACTGATTATTTTTGCCTCAGAGTTCTCTAGTGAAATACAGTCCCTCGTTTTTGTCAATTACCTTGGGTCTTGGCAGGATCAGGCTTGTGATTTACACACACGCTTTATAGCATTTGTCAGTATAAGATACACACATTCATTTAAGCAAACCAGCCGTACTTTAATACACATTCCAATAGTTGACTCCTATTAATGACTAGTAGGCAAAATATCGAACCATACAGCTGAGGAAGGAGAAGGGTTAGGAAGGAAATGAAACAAAGTCAGGAAAAGGAGATCACTTGCAGGATGAGAACACTTAATAGAGAGTATACAATTAATACTTACTCTTTAATTACTATAATTATCTTCACATTATGGAAGGAACACTGGATTTAGAGCTAGATGATTATAGTTCAGACTCTTCCACTATCAGCATACGAAAATGGCCAAGTTTTTAATATTTTGCAATTTAAGTTTTTATAAAATGGAAATAATTATTTGTTCTGTGAACCCCATAGAGTTGTTCCATAATTTGAGGTAAGGTATATGAAAAGCATGTGAAAATGATTAATAAGCAGAACGCAATTATAAGTAATGATATTATTGGTATCAGTGATGCTGAAGTTTTTTCCAAGAGAAAAATAAAGAGGTCTCCTGTCCCTGACCAGCGAATGCTCACAGATGGAAGCATCATGTAACAGAAGAATGAACACAGGCTAAAAGAGCCTGCCACCAACACAACTATTTGCAAGTCTTATAATGTCATTATTTTATTTGTACCTTAGAGATTGTTATTCTTTCATAAGATTGTAAATTATAATTAAAAGAATAATCATTTGTGGTCAAGCAGAGTACAAATCTTCTAGAACACTCTCTTTCAATCCTCCCACTTTACTGTTCAGTTCTAAAACCAGAGCCAAACTTGAGCAAAATAATCTAATACTTTGCCTTTACTGACCCAAGTCTTTCTCCAGTCCAGCTGAGCAATCTATCATGCTACCCCTACATCTGGGCCTGTTGGTAATCACTCAGCCTCCTGCATTCAAAAGTCTTTTTAGTCATTACTCAAGACTTACAGAACACCTACTATGAGCCAAGGAAAAAAATGCCTGAAATATATCTTGGCCTTGATTCATTCTCAATACAAGCAAAGAGGTATCTAAGTGTTCTAGACAGAAGGGAGAGTCAAGTCAAAACTCTGTCTCCGGGGAATGACATGAGAATGACACCACTCATACAAAATCAAATCTTCTGTAGAGGACTTCCCTAGTACCCCTTCCTAAGAACCAAACAACTCTCTAGCCTATATTTCTATATACTTGTGATGAATTTTAAGTATGTGTTTGGTCATATTTTAACCAAACATAGTCCTGCTATTGGAAAAATCTGTTTGGATCCCTGTAAGTAGAATGCAGATAGAGAAATTTAAAATCCTATTTAAATGTTTGACAGTGATAATCAGTGTAGCTCTTTTTTCTCAGTCATCAGAGAGAAGGGGGAAAAAGTCTAGCAGGAATAAAAAGCTCTAGGATTGATACTGTGCTCTAGGGACAGAGTGTGCTACTTTAAAGTTTGTAATAGTGTGATGAACTTGCTGCAGTTAGAAAGATACTCATTTCACTAATTTCTTATGCATGGGGCACAGGTAAGAAGAATTTTGGATATAAGTATCTTTTTTATAAGTCATTGTCAACATTTCAATAGCTCCGATCTTTAATTTTGCTACCTACTTAAACGGCAACTTTCAGAAAAACTTTTATAATAACTGAGAGGAACACATAAAAGGGGACATTTGAGTCTGAATTTCCCAAGGACTTATTACACTCGAGAGGCTGCACATTAATGGCTAAAATGTGAGAAATTAGGGGTGGATCTCAAGTGACAGAATGATTTAAGAGAATTCTAAGCTGCTTTAAAGCTTCATAAACTGAATAATGGAAAAACATAGGAGCTACAAATTTCAAGGGAACTAATCTAGGGTCATGTGGAGAAAATTCTACCATAAAAAGGACACATAAAGACCTAATTTCTCATCTTTGATTTAAAAGGAAAGAGATTACCATAGAATTCCAACTCTAGTATAAACTTATTAAAGGGCTATCATGTTAATTCCATTATATTAGTGTATATTAGATTCAGATTTCATCTACATTTTAAAAAACTTCAAAAGAATATTAGTAAATATTGAACCAAGCCTATTAAAAACTTAAATGTCATTGAGTTCTATATAGACATTAAAAACTAATTCATCTTCATATATTTGTATGAAAATCCAGAAAGAATCTTATACATAAACCTATATGATTTGGCATATACATATAAGTGCAAAAATTAAAAACATAGGATTACAAATACTTTCACTTTCAAAATATTTGGTATAATTCCAATGGAACTTTGAGATGAAATATATTTTTCAAATAAATCCTTTCACTTCTTTGCTCATTCCCTTCCTCATCTTATTACTGACAGAGTATGTAAAATGGAAATATGAATTATTCCCTCATTTTACATCCTTAGTACAAACAAATTAAGGTATCAGATTTGTTTTCCAATAGGATTGCACATAACTGAAACTATAAACATTGCGAGTTCACAGAATATTGCTGTGCAATATAGCATAGTGTGGAGATGCAAAGCTTTGTACAGATGCAATTAACAAAATTACTCTTTTGGTATCTGGACACATATGGATTCTTTTGTTTGCTTGATTCTTTTGTTTTCTTTAACTGTCTTCTTACTTTTCCTCCAAGAAGTTCTTTTTTGTTTATTTTACATTTTTAATTTCAAAATATTAATTCAGGGGTACAAATGATTTTTTTTTCAAGGACAACTTGTATAATGGTTAAGTCATGGTTTTTGGCATGGCCATCACCAGAATAGTGCTGATGGTACCCACAGGTAAGTTTTTATCTCACTCCCACTCTCATACTCTCTTTGGTTTCCATGACTTTATATTGCTTCGGTCCATCCATGCACACACACACACATATACACCACATCGTCTTTACCTCATTCATGAATTGAATGGCACTTAGGTTGATTCATGTCTTTGCAATTGTGAATTGCGCACTGCAATAAACAATCAGATGGGCTCGGCGCCTGTGGCTCAAACGGCTAAGGCGCCATACACCTGAGCTGGCAGGTTCTAATCCAGCCCAGGCCTGCCAAACAACAATGATAGCTGCAACCAAAAAATAGCCAAGTGTTGTAGCAGGCGCCTGTAGTCCCAGCTACTTGAGAGGCAAAGGCAGGAGAATCACTTGAGCCCAGAAGTTGGAGGTTGCTGTGAGCTGTGATGCTACAGCACTCTACCCAGGGCAACAGCTTGAGGCTCTGTCTCAAAAAAAAAATCATATGCAAGTGTCCTTTGATAAAATGGCTTCATTTCCTTCGGGTAGATACACAGCAGTGGGATTGCTGTATTGAACAGCTGCCCCACATTTAGTTCTCTGGGGAATTTCCATATCATTTTCCCAAAATGTTGTATTAATTTTTTTGTTGTTGTTGTTAGAGACAGTCTTACTTTAATACCCTCAAAACCTCCAACTCCTGGGCTTAGGTGATTCTCTTGACTCAGCCTCCTGAGTAGCTGGAACTATAGGTGCCCGCCACAATGCCCAGCTATTTTTGTTGTTGTTGTTGCAGTTTGGCCGGGCCGAGTTCGAACCCACCACCCTTGGTATATGGGGCCAGTGCCCTACTCACTGAGCCACAGGCACTGCCCAAGGTTGCATTAATTTGAAGTCCCACCAACACTGCATAAGCTTTCCTTTCTATCTGCATCCACACCAGTCTCTATTTTTCTTAATGGTCATTCTGGTGGGGAAAGAGGTGTCTCATCATAGTTTTAATTTTCATTTCTCTGATAATGACTTGGGACATTTTTGCATATTCTTTTGACCATTTGTTAATCTTCTTCAGAAAAACTTCTGTTCCTGTGATTTGCCCACTTTTTGATGCAATTGTTTTGCTGTTGTTGTTGTTGTTGCTGAATTATTTGATTTCTTTTTAGATTCTGGATAACAGTCTTTTGTTGGATGTATAGTCTGTGAATATTATATCCAATTCTGTCGGTCGCATATGTACTGTATTATTTCCTTTGCTGTGCAGAAGCTTTATAACTTAAGTCCATTTATTTTTGTTGTTGGTATATATTTGTCTTTGGAATCTCAGTCATTAATTCCTTGCCTAGGCTGATGTCTAAAAGAGTCTTTCCTAGATTTTCTTCTAGAATTTTTATGGTTTCATGCCTTACGTGTACGTCTTTATCCAGAATGAATTTTCGGCCATGGCAAGAGATAGGGATCCCCTTTTATTGTTCTGCATGTGGATATCCACTTTTCCCAGCCCCAATTATTGAATAGGACATTCTTTGAACAGTGTACTTTTTTGTTGTTGAAAGTCAGTTGGGTATAGCTATATAGCTTTATTTCTGGGTTCTCTGCTCTGTTCCACTGGTGCATTTCTACCTTGGTACCAGTAAAATGTAGTTTTGGTTACTATACCCTGACTGTTTAAAGTTAGGGAATGTGATGCCTCCATAGTCATTCTTTTTGGTTTAGACTGCTTTGTCTATTCTACCTTTTTTTAGGTTCCATATGATGTTTAGGATTCTGCTTTCCAGCATTTCCTTGTCCAAGAAAAACATTCAACCCACAATACACACAGACTCAAGATGAAGGCATGGAAAAAATATTCCATGCAAATAAAAACTAAAAGCAAGCAGGTGTAGCTATTTTTGTCTAAGAAGTTCTTCCTAAGGCAAAAATATAAGTAGTAGGCATGACTTGTCAACTACAATGTTCACAGAATTCAAGAATCATTCTGTCTGTTTCTACATGGATTTCACCTAGGTAGCAAAAAAATGTGTGTACTTTTTTCTTAAGGAGCACAATTAGGATTACAAAAATAAAAATCCAAGTTTTAGTGGATTATTAAAAAAAAATTGTTCCATATAAGGCTTTTCTTCTTCCTCTCCAAGTTGGGAAGTGAGGCTTCCAGACCATCACTCATGCACAGAGGTGGCAGGACCTATGAGCCTCATGTTAGTTATAGTTGTTTCCAGGGACCAATAACACCTGTTCATTTTCTTGCTATCCGGTGTTGGCACAGATAGATGGCAATCATTTCTGTAATCACACCTTTAGTCTTCTCACAGTGCCCTCAAAATATCCATCACTGTAATGTTTAGCTTTGCTGACACATAAATGCACACCTCTGATTTGTCCATTCACCTTCTTCTGCCAACTTATTTCTTCCTAATTATTAGGGCACACAGAAATGTTTGTGTCTAATCCATGCCATTCTCAGGCTCATGAAAACAACTGGAAGAATCATGCTTCAAACCCATCTGTTCTTTCTCTCATGTTAGTGTTTCTGTACATATCTACAAGCCTTCTTTCTTCAAACTACCCAGAAAACAAAATCCCAAGGTCTACGCTTCCTCAATCTTTCTCAATTAAATAACTTCTCATTTCTATTTCTTCCCTTCATTGCACCCAAACCCCAGAGATTTCTAGAGGCAGAAAAAGAAGTTGATAGGCCTCTTATCTATTTGCTTCTTCAAAAGTTCTCTTCCAATGTGAGACTCAGTTATACTTTATCATACGTTGAGGACAGAGGTGCAGCTTTCTCCTGCTTTCAAAGGTCTAAAAATTAAGTTCACCAATTGATCCTAGAAAATCAGGTTACACACCTCATTGCTGAATATCACCATGGTCACCTTCAACATCCTCCCCTTGGGAAGCTATGCACTAATGCCAGTACCCAGTCTACCCTTCAGAACAATTTTAGAACTTTCTGGAATGGCCATCAAAACTGCCGTAGTATTACCCTTGATGTCCTAAATCTCATCAAAATGTCTTCCTTTTCACATCTCCTTATCTTCGGTAAAGAAAAAAGTCACCCGAGGCCAATTCAGGTGAGTAGGGAGGGTGTTCCAACACAGTTATTTGTTTACTGGCTAAAAGCTCCCTCACAGACAGTGTCATGTGAGCTCGCACATGGTTATAATGCAAGAGCCACGAATAGTTGGCCATGTGAGCTGGCACAGGATTTTCAGTCAAGATCTCCCTATTTCTCTGTTGATGTTTACTTGGTCTGCTGTTTCTCACAGTCAGTTAATGATCTTGACATACAATGTGAACATTTTTGCAAGCTTTTGTCAGTTCTGCTCGTTACTGGTCACCCCAACCTCTCTTCTTCAGCAACATTTTCTTTCCCCCCAGAAGAACATTTAACCTATTTGCACATTGCCATTTCCTTCACGACACTATCCAAGCACACATGGACCAATACCCCTGATTTAACTTCCACTATGCCAAGTTTAATAAGAAATTTACAAATATGTGTTCATTCTTCTAATTCTAGCTCTGACATTCTCACAATGGCACACAAAAACACACAACAATAATAAATGTCACTCAGCAAGACTCCTGGACATGGCGACATGAACAACACTGGGAGACACTAATCCAGCAAGGTTATGAAACCATATAAAGTTGTTTGTACAGTACCACCAACAGAAGGGCAGTGGCAAGTTTACAAACTTAATGGTCAGACCTTTGTACGTGGTCCCCAATCTTCTTTTTTAGTTCACTCTCAATGATTGGTTTCCTTAACTTTACTGAAGCATAATTGAAGTACACAAAGCTACATGTTCAACTTGGTCAATGTGATCAATTTTGACAGTTTTGCCCTCAGAAAACAAACTGTGATGCTTTCCTGAACTATCCAACAATAAACCAGCTTCTTTATTTCTTTGGTCATTGAAAGAGTCATTTTTGAGAGGAACAGAATCCATTATCAAGTAGCTTACCTCTTTCAAAAGATTCACTCTAAATCATTTCATCTAGACAGTGAAAGCATTTTCAGAAAATCATTAAAGTGCTAAACTTTTAAACGACTTGGGTCTTATCCTCTGGGTAACTAACAACAATTAAAACATATTCTAAAATTTGAATTCCTATATTCTTGGTGTAAACACAGCATATATGTCTGTTATCAAAGAAATATATTTAGGGTACAAATACACTCAATGGTTTTATGGTAAAAGAAAATTTAACCAAATTGTTTAATAAGGTTATTATGTATAGAGTTATTTCACAAACAAGTCTAACAAGGGTAAGTAAAAGTTCCTATGTTTAGGATTAGGATCATTAATCTTGGTTTTATTCTTCTCTTGATTCCATCATGCTTTCAGAAAATTAGTACTGTTTTTTCAAAATAGTCCTACCAATTAATGATTATTTACTATAT
>NW_003852411.1:1145074-1146038 GCF_000181295.1 Otolemur garnettii
ATTGATATTATTGATGATGATATTACCATTAAGATGACAAGTATATAGATGACATACAGATAAATAAATCAGACATAACTCAGAAAGTTATTGGTGAACTTTTAAAATAATGATGCAGTGTAAATGATGATGATAATAATGATGATAACTGCTATTTATTTAATGTTTACATTCCAAGAAGTTCACATTTGTCTTATTTCACTTTAAGCGCCACTTAATAAATCAATCTGATTCCACCTGTCCTTTCAACAAGATAGATAGCTTTGTAGATTTTAATTGTCTTACTTAGTTGGTATGCGATTGAGCTAGAATCTAAACCCAGACCTACCAGATGGGGCAAAGCCATACTATACATCTCTCCTCAGATTCCTTATGACTATGTCCTTAGTGTTCAGTGGGAAGGAGATGAACAGAATTCCTTAATATATTATTCACATTTTAACATAAAGACACAAAGAACGCTTCTCATTGCTGTTTTTACTTGAGAGAATAATTTTTGAATGGCAAAGTTTAAGGGTCATCCTCTCTAGTTTCCCACATTTCATAACTCTTTGTTGCATCATTTTTCCTTCTCTGCATACTATCTCTTGTATCCAAATGCAAAAACCAGAACCCTGGTGGACATTCCTTAAATCGTCACTTGCTTCACATTTGGAGCACACAAGCTATCAAGTCTCTTCCAAGCTGTGGTATGAATGATACAGAAAATAGCAGGAACAGCCAGAGACAGTTGGAACATTTCATTGGAATGAAAGGCCTGTAACAGGAGGGAGTCAATCACTGGGAAGAGAACCACAGAATTCCTGGTTCTCCTATAGTAAAAAGGTTGTTTTCAGATAAACCTAACAATGAAAACTTTCATAATAGAAAGCACTTTTTCTTTTCTCATACACAAAAACACAGTCCCACCAAATGTATGTGTGAAAAATGAACTTTCCTTCTGTTTACCCAATACGATAGGATC
>NW_003852411.1:1146592-1153013 GCF_000181295.1 Otolemur garnettii
CTTCTTATACGCCTGTCTCTCCTCCCTTCCCTTTTTGGAAATCCTGGAGGACACAGCTATCCGAACACTCAGAGACAGGGCAGTAGAAACGCTAGATAACAACACAGATAGGAAAGCTACTCTATTTACCTGCTCCACTACCGGCTTCCAGCCTGCAACAGACCTGAGGCTAGGAGAGAAAAAAGGCTTTAACTTTAAATTAAATAAGAAGGGTTTTTATTCTGCCATGGTACTTGATGATACTGGAAACTTTATTAATATACTAGAAACCATTTAGGTCAGAAAACATTCTCTACAAGTCATCAGAACATTGTTGATTAGCTATAAATGACCTTCCTTCTTTTACCACCAACCCCCAAACCCCCTTCTTCCTCATAAAATCACTGGGTCTGACCAATGGCGGAAAGAAAATGAGCCACTCCTTAAAATGATCCAAAGGAAAATGAATCCAAGTATTTTCTAACTGTGCGTCACATGTCCTGCTGGTTTATACTTTCAAGTCCTGAAGTCCCTGTGCATACACTTAGAGCATTTGATGGTCCACTTTTTCACAAGTACACCGTGATGGAGCACTTGGGGAAATCTGTCTAGAGGGAGATGCTTATTTTAAAATGGGATTATACCATGTTTTTTGTCTGTATCTTCACTAATTCCTATTTTATAGCTCCCACATGCTATGGCTGGTACACAGAAGAGTAGCTGGCAAACCAGGGAATGCAAATTAAGTGACTACGTTACAGCAGAGCTTCTATGTTGTATGGAGGAAACTGTTCTATTGCCATCAGAAAAGAGATTTAAAAGAATCCATGCTCTTTGGGTCTTATATTAGGTTTGTAGTTTCACGTGACATTAACACCACATCCCTCCCTTCCTAAGCAAGAATACAGAAACCACACTCAGATACGGTTTTTCATTGACAATTTCTGTTTTTTTTTAGGCAGAACTGAGTTCCTTTAATCATTTTTTAATATTTTTGAGGAAAAAGATGTTGTAAGTTGGGAACACAATCAGTCTAATGTGCAGCTATTAAGGAAGCTTCATGGGTTTTCTCCTTATGTACAAGTCAATCATTAATGCTCAATTAAAATGATTTGTTTCAAAAAGATCTTTCAAGTAGTTACTGGGATTTAAAGTAAAAATTAGAATTTCTTGCTAAATATCTTAATCAAAATGCACTTACAGGTATACATACAACTTTTCTCGTGGCTTTGGGATAGAAGACAAGTACAGTCTTTGAGAAGCATCTATCTAAAAGGGACAGCAGTTGAATAAACAGACTGAAACTCCAGACACCTGAGGCCATTTCCTTGGTTTGTTACTAATCAGTTCCACAACTCTGATAATCAGGTGATGTCTTTATGACTCTTATTGTATTGAATTTCTTTTATAAAGCTACTCATAGCTTCTAGAAATAAAGAAATTAAATAATTCTTTCACTCACAAAGTAGGGTAGATTGATTCAATTTTATCTGTTTCATAATGATCATAAGTAGGAAAACATACAGAGATAAATTTATAAAAGTATAAAGTGCAATAGAAAGACTAAATTCTGGATAACATACTAAATATCTTTTGCAAGTTCACTTTATGGCAATTATTTTGCTAATTGTCACAAAAACTCAGATAAAGTGAGTAACTTTTACACTCCGTAAGTCACAGAGAAAGGCAGAACTCCACAAAGGCCACATGATCAATGGTAAAATATTCCTACCTAGTCCCCAAAGAATGCTGATCTGTAATTAGAACAGTCATGAATTAAAGTACATAAATAGGCATTAATCTTGAAGTTTGGATTTGCACCCTTCACAGAGTCAGCTATGTTGCCTTAAAAATGCCACTCAAATGATACCACGATCCAATAAATTTACTGTTTCCAACTCTTTAGTGAAAAAAATAAAATTTCAACATATCTGCAGAAAGATAATGATTAATCAACAATAAGATTGATATTGAGAAATGTGAAGGAGGAGTAAATCCAACACTTTCACCATTTTGAATTTAATGTGAGCATGGCTTGTGACTCTGGGTTTGCCAAAGCAAACCACGTGAAATCAGGAACTGAAACCCCTTCCAGTTCCATAGGCATTATCTCGAGAAAGAGAGAGAGAAAAAAAGAGAGGGAGAGAGAGATTTGTTTGGTTTGGGGGGGTTGTATTTTTTTCACTTTTCTTATACCACTATTAACATACTCTCCTAGAATGGAAATACAAATGTGAAATTGTTCTCTCATTACTTGAATGTTTTTTATAGAATTGCATGATTTACCTATGGGGTTATTGCTATAGTTCCTCAAACTTTGGTAATTTTTACAAAATCTCCTACTGATTCTCCCTTAGTCCCCTAAGCTAACAGATCAGTCTCCAAATAATCCTTTACATAAGAGTCTGTATGTTTTCCTGAATACCTTCATTTCTCTTCCGTACCATTTGCACCATTGACAAGCAAACTCAGCTTCAAAAGATTTGCAAATTCTCAGAAAGAGGAGAAAGATTATATTTCCCATCTTGATAAATAGTTCACAGCTTGCAAGAATTGAAGAGCTGAGAACAAAGCCCTGCTGTCTTGAAAATTGCACATGAGTTCCCAATATTGTGTGCCATCGGATCCTGTCTGCTGTGGTGAGCATTCTACTTAGTTCTGTCACCCTTTCTTTCACATTACTCAACACTGCTATGACCACTGTACACTCTTATGCATGGTCTAGGCATGGTCGGAGCAGTTTAGTCAACCCTCATCGAGTTGAATACAGGCTATCATAACCTTCCAGCAGACATCCCAAAGAGGATCAGTCAGTACCAGTGACACCAACAGGAAAATCATCCCCACGAAGATAATGGAATTGTCTTTGTGTAGGTCAATATCTCAGATTTAAATTAGATAAACATGGGGAGCTTATTGATCTGGACTTACTTAGATGACAAACAACCCAAGAGCACAGAAATTGGATTGACTTTTCCTAGCTAACTTAGCATTTCCCCACTAAAATGTCAAACCCACTGCCTAAGAATTCTAAGAAACCTGCTATTTTTATGGATTTCACTTCAGCAGTGTTACTAGTTTTAGACTCATAATAATACTATAACAGTGAGAGAGATGGAATATTATCACCTACTATACATTTCAAAACCTCCTCAAATACCATTAGTTGCTGGAGGTAATAACCCAAGTTTTACTGTGTTTTATATCACTCTGGAGGGAAAAGTAATATTTTGTAAGTATACTAAAATTTCATGTTCAAGAGAGTTTTCAGAATAAATAAGCTTAAATTAATAGGTTCTTCAAAGTAGCATGCAGGTATCTCTCTGTCCTACTGACAGTGAAAGTGTGTGTGTGACACATGGTGAGGATCGAGACTATTACAAAAGCCCCCAAATCAACTATGTTGTTAACCTGAAGTGCTGAGTCACAGAACCACTATAAATATCATGAAGATGTACATTCTTTTTGGATGTGTAAATAAACACAATCTCTGAGTGTGGTGAAGAATCAGAATGTATGCACATGTGTCCAGTTGCACGTTTTTATTCATAGGATATGAATCTCCTCTTTACTGCCTAGTAGAGAAGGAAGCTACTTATTGGGAAGCTAGATTAGGGGCTCGCAGAATGGAAACTTCCTCAGCCTATCGAGTGCACTGATTCAGCCTCGATCCATATTTTGATTCCTAGTCCTCCTATATCAAGCAACAATACGCTGATTAGAATGACCAACATAAAATTGGGGGAAATGTGGGAAGGGACACCAAAAGGATTCTTCTCCTCCCTCTTTTACAGACAATCAAAGTTCAGGGACAACTTCCCCAAGAGAAATAAATAACAATTAGTGACAACTTTCCTAGGACAAATAAAACTTGTCCAGTTGGAAGCACAAGAAATTATTTGTACAGGTGTGATGTAATAAGTCACTGTCTTCTAGAGGTGGTTTTTAGGCAGGATTACTATAAAATGGAGGTGGGGTATGAGGGAAATAAAAATGGAAGTGATATAAATGGGGGGAGAGGACTCAAGGATGACTCCTAAGTTTGGATAAGCTAAATTAGATTCAACCATGCTTTTTAATTAACGATAAAAAATTAAATTTATCTTTTCTTCCTTCCTTTCTTCTTTCCTTTCTTCCTTTTTCCTTTCTTCCTCCCTCCTTTCCTCTCTCATTAATAGATCATCACTTTTTGTTATGAAAGTTAAACACAGATTATTACTTCTGGAAACTGTACAGCACCATTGATCATATCATGTAATGAATGAACATATGTGACCTGAGCAAATGTCTCTGGCCCTTACCCGACACACCACTCCAACAGGTCTGTCTATTAGGCACATAGACTTTTGCATTAGAGTCATTTTGTATAGCTAGAAATACTGAAAAATGTTTTCTTCTAAGCCTGGAAATAACAGTGCTTTTGATGTGCATACAACATAAGTATGTATCTTATTCTTCACAATGACCTTGTAAAAATAGCTATTGTTTGGAGTTTTATTCATGAACAAATTGAAACTAAGTAATAAAAGCACATTATAAAACTGATCTATAAACACGGATTTTGTGTTCATTTCATAACGACAGTTGCGGTGTTGCTGAAACAAAAATTTCGCTCAAGCCTGTAAAATAATTCTATTTTAGAATAAATAAAATAGTAAAAGATGCATGCACCCATTTTCTCTCTTCCACATCTATAGTTATTCAAGCTTTCACCTGTGAGATCCCTTTTCTTGGACGAACAATATTTAATTCCCATTAAGAATTAAGTCTCTCTTTTCACAACATTCACACTCCCTATTCTATTAGTTAAGTTAGGGGTGATGTAGTATTTATTTGTAGTAGTTGCTTTGTTTGTAGAGATATTTTGCCATTTCATATATAAAATAACCTCCAGGTATAGTACATACAACCAAATGAAAACCAATCAGAGGAAATGTACATATGTGTGTGAATGACACTGAAGATTCAGACATGGTCCAATTTTTGCACCACTTAGCATAAAGAGCAATATTCACCTGCAGGACTCTCTCCCAACATCCTCGCATCGACCATACCAAGCTTCCTCAAGGCATCTTTTTGTTATTGGGCTATTACTTCTTCACAGAAAAGGCAAGAGTTGTACCGAGATTCCTACCCCCTCTATTAAAGATGATCCCACATCTGTAATTCTATTAGGAGAATACACTGGTGGTCTAACGCCAGTGGCTTTTAGATAATTATGTTTCTGACACGATTACATTTATCAGCATCACCATCCACCGCACAAAATAGAAAAGAGGTAATATTTACATCATTGCTGCTTTGAAATAAACATTTTCCTGCACGGATGCACAGCCCCAGAGTCTCTAGTCTTTTTCTCTTGACAGGTTAGAAATAATCTCGGAAGTAGCTGTTTTGATGTTGCTTTAAAAACCAGGGGGTATGAAAGGAAAGAATACTGGGGCTACACGCCTTTCCACATAAATTTTACTATCACACTTGACAGTTTAATTATATCGTTGTTATTTGCATTCCTCATGTTACTTCCTACTTTAGAGTCTTAGCTAATGGCTTTCCATAAAGTGATACTTCATAGTGGATTTTTCTTTTCTTTTTTCTTTCTTTTGCTGAATGAAACCTTATCTTGGTTTCCTATTATGATAGATAAATTCAGTCAATAACAACCATATGTTAAGAGCTTTGAAGTTTGTTTGTTAGCATCAACAATTTCTGAAAGCCTCTATTTTGGGTTATAAATAATACATGTCTGCAAGTCAAAGAGCATTCCATAACAGAAAGAGAATTTAAAGAAATGACTTTGGAAGTTTGCTGGGAGAATAAAAGGAATTGTGTACATATTTCAATACAATTTGGCGATGCTTATATACAATTTCCCCCTAACACCAATAACCTAAAGATTAGAAAACTTCCTGTCATATCTGCTCAAACTTTTCCACCACAGAATCCAGAGATAATTGCATAGAAGCATAAATTATTTGAATCTTCTTTTCTATTCTTTCATAAATGCTTAATGCAGTCATACTCTCATTAATATGGCAACGCACTTATATTTTAGTCTTGTTAAGGGATGAGTAGAATCACCCCTAAGTGTCATGTGGAACAAAATAGAAGAATCTTACCTGAGATAGCAACACCGTATTATTCAATTTCCCTCCAGGATGAGCCATGCTAGTTGGCTTTTCAGAATACCTTTGCTAGATTTTTGTGATGCTGAGAAAAATAATAGAAAAATTTAGATTAGAGTGAGACTTTTCAGGTCCTTTATTCTGCCAGGAAAAATACTGCTGGGTTTTAAAACTTAAGCATGCATTTAGAACCATCTAAATGAAATGTAAAGAACACCTTCCTGGAATCCACCCCCAGAACTTCTGAATGAAGTGGGGCCCAGGAATTTGTAGTTCAAAAGAGATCCCAGGTGATGATGATGATTCTGGTTTGAGAC
>NW_003852411.1:1153208-1156008 GCF_000181295.1 Otolemur garnettii
GACCATCAAAGTAATGAAAGGAAGGAAAGGAGAAAGGGAAGAAGGAATGAAAAAGGAGTAGAGCTCCGGGAGTAGGAGGAGTAGCTCAAGGAGTAGGGCTCCAGCCCCATATACCAGGGGTGGCAGGTTCAAGCCCAGCCCCAGCTAAAACTTGGAGGAACAAAAAAGAAAAAGGAATTAAAAAGGGCTTTAGAGAGAAAGAAATCTTAACAATGATAACAAAATAAATGCACTATAGTCTGAAAAGAGGGCTTAAGGAGATTTCAGAAACTGCCAATCTTAGTGATTTTATAAATCATATCTATTGTTCTCAAACAATTTTTATTTTAATTCTCAGCTGTCACAGAAAAATGTTCAATTAGGATAATTTGTGGATGGTCTTATTAGTAATTTCTTTTAGGGGCTTCTGACTGACTGCATACCTTTCATTAAAATAAAATGTTCCTACAAATTTTATTTCTTATGAATGCTTTGATCAATGAACAATTATTAAGCTAATCAATTTTAAATAAAACATTTTGTAAGGATAAAACAGTTCACAGGACACTTTCCTAATCATTAATCTTGTTTCTTTTATGGCAGAATAAATGAAACAAAGGCAGGCTACTTACAGTAAATAAGCCATCTGTTCTAAAGATTTCATAATCTCATCTTAAAATAAAATTTTATTTCATACATTCGAAATATTAAAAACATGTAGATATTTATAACAAACTTTAACAGAATCTAGATGCTTTTTACTTGTGAGCTCTTTTCCAAACCACAGTAACTTTTCAGATCACAGTAATAAAAGGGAATATTGTCTTATTCACCTGTCGGCTCAGTATAGTACTAAGAACGTAAGATGAGGTCTGGCACCTACGAAGCTGCCAATCTAGATAGGGATATGATGGGATAGGATGACACAAAATCAGGAGGGATAAATGGATCTCCATTCCATAGAAAATGGAAGAAAGATTGTAATGACTGGTAGCGGGTGGAACTTGACCTTAATTTGGAAGAATGAGCTTCATAAACATAACTGAGAGACAGCAAGAGGTATCTTAGAGGGAATGCCCTGTGGACAGACAGAGTCAGCATGTAAAATGGCTAGATCAGGGAAGCCAGTCTGCCTTGCCAGTCTGCCTTGCCAGTCCAATAGAAGCGGTTATGCTCTTCCACCCTGGATCCTCACTACAGATATGACATAGCAGATACACAGATTCCATACTAGATAATGTTCAGGTTACAAGGTACTGATGATCAAATAAAATCACTGAAGGACCAGTACTTCAAAAACAGGCCTTGAGGAAAATCCAGCTATTTCTTTATGGCTAAAAATATTTTTAAATTGCAGTAGTTTTAAATGACTTCTATCTAGCCGAAATTAAATGTCTGTGCTTCTATCTTGCTAAAATTAATTACACTGCTACATTATTCTCAGAAGCCTGTACATGCAGAGTCTGCAGGTCTCCTTTTGGGGCATTTGCTGACTTCCTGAGTTACTCTTTGGTCATGGTTATTTTTGTTTGGTCCAAAGTAACATCTATTTATGTTGTAAATATTTAAAATGTATGTATGTATGTATGTTCTGTATGTAATATGTAGGTAGCTTGCTCATACTTTACTTCCAGAAATACATGTTATGGGTTATCAAAATGTAAATATCTTTCTGGCTTAATATGAGTTTGTGTGCGAGGCCAGGCATGGTGGCTCAGGGCTGTAATCATAGCACTCTGGGAAGCTGAGGTGGGTGGTTCGCCTGAGCTCAGGAGTTTCTTTGAGACACCAGACTGAGCAAGAGCCAGACTCCATCTCCACTAAAAATAGAAAAACTAGCCAGAAAAATTATTGTGGTGGGCACCTCTAGTCCCAGCTGCTGGAGAGACTATGGCATGAGGACACTTGAGCCCAAGAGTGTAGGCTGCTGTGAGCTGTGATGACACCGCACTCCACCCAAGGTCAGAGGCTGAGACTCTGTCTCAAAAAAAATAAAAAGTGTGCGTGTGTGTGTGTGTGTAAATGCACACTCATGTGATTCTCACTTTTGATGATGTTAAAGGAGCTGTCTGTTGGTGTTTCTGAGTTTGGGGCAGTTTCCATACAAATGAAGAAGGTGGTATAACCACTGAATATTTTTCATTGAATTGTTCTGCAGATGTCAGCAATGAGACCGTCCCTTGGATGGGATAAATGTGTGTTTTAAAGGGTATGTGGAAATAGGAGGCCCCAGGCAGGCACAGTGATCAAACACTTTTTAAAGGAATAACATTTCCATTTTTCTGTCAAATCCAAAGAAAGGGTGAAAAAGACCCAGTAAATAAAATTTGTACCTAAACTAAAAGTCTTTAAACATCTCTTCTATATGATATGCATATTTTGACTGTCTAGAAGAAAATATACAATTGTCTGAAAGGAAGCCATATGTGCCTACATACTGGCGTTTCAAAAACAGAATCTGAGCTTTAAATAAATTAAGCAATTTTTATACTACCCACCAACTCAACACAGACAAAGGATATTTTGGAAATTCAAAACCTTCCAAATAAATGTATTTCCAGGTATGGAAATATTCCACATAATTGATTTTAATAATATAAAATCTGAAGTTAAGGCAAATAATTATTACTAAATATTGCTGCAAATTTCAGTCATGCAAATAGTTCTACTATAATGTCATCCTGTTGAATGAGAATTTAATTCTCATTTAACTGTCCCTGTCACCAGTTCCTTGGCCTTTCTTTGACTTCAGTTATTCGTCTGCCAAACTAGCCAGAAAAACATGTATGGAACTTGAGGATCCAGGAGCCAAGAACTTAAC
>NW_003852411.1:1156198-1158608 GCF_000181295.1 Otolemur garnettii
TAAAACTCTCCTTAGATGAAAAAAGACAAAGCCTGGGAATGACAAGCACTCATTGTCACCAAAATAAATGACCCTGCAATCCTCAAACTGTGTGCTAGATTACAGCAAACATCAAGGGAAACCGGTTTTGTTTTCATTCTCCATTTAAAGGTGCAAAATTTGACTCTCTCATCTTCTTCCCTTCAAGAGAGGGACACTCTTCCCACTCTCTTTGGAAGTGCTCTCTGCTTTCTCTTTTTTTTCCTAAAGAAAATGTTTCTGTTACCCTGAAATAAATAAATGAATATACAAAATTTGATAGAAAGTTTAATTGAACAGACTGAATGCCATATTGAGCCTAAAATGTATTTTTTAATTAAATCAGTTGTGTTTGATTATATAGGGGAAAATTGTTAACTCTCTAACTCACACACACAAAAAGAGCTGTGGCTAAATTAGTCACATTGCCCAGTGAACTGACCATTTAACTTACCTGGCATTCTCTCGTACTTCTCAGATTCTGTGTAGGGCTCAAATCTGAAAAGGGTATGAAAAGTCACCCATCAAAGCCAGCACATCATATTGGATATTGATTGTATGCAATGATGTGTGAACACATTTAAAACAAGGAGATCATATGGACTACTATGAAGGATTTAAATAAATTAAAGAATCCTCCAGCTTGTGTCAGCCATAGTGAGCTTTACCCCTAATGCCTTCTGCACACCCCTCCCCCAATTCTATGTGCTCATATTAAGTTTCCTTTATCAGTACAGGTAATGCAGAAAACTTTAAGTTCTCTATAAAAGACAGGATAATGAAGTAGCAGACTGAGACTTAATCATAGAGCTTCTCCAGGCTGTAAAGAATATTATATTTGAACTGTTAGGATAATCGAGGTCAAAGAATTATTAAAATTCTTTAATTTTAAAGAATTATTATTCTTTAAAAATTATTTAAAGCCTTCATCTGGTATATATGCAAAATAAACATCAATTTCACAAATGTCAACACCAATTTATTAGTAAAATAGCAGTTTTAAATTAATATGCTGTCTTGTGAAAACATAGGTGACATTGATGAATATCTTTCCTACTGCCGCAATTAGGAAGTCCAGAACACTGCTCACATACACATACAGTCACATGCTGCATAATGACATTTCATCCAGCCATGGACTGATATGATCGTCGTCCCATAAGTCTACAATGGAACTGGACAGTTCCTATTGCCTGGTGACATCACAAAATTCCTATCACCTGGTCCCTATAATGCCTGTCCTATGGCAAAGCATGACCTTTTGTATACTTAGATATGTTTAAATGCACAAATGCTTACCATTGTTCTACAATTGCTCACACTGTTCAGTATAGTAATACTCTGAGGGTAAGAGCCTAGAAGCAATAGGCTATACCATACAGTATAGCTATACCTATACTATACTATACTATACTATAGCTATACCTATAGCTAAACACCTATGTTAAAGGTGGATTATGCCATCTAAGTTTGTTGTGTAAGGATACTCTGTTCACACAAGAATAAAATCACTTAATAAGGCATTTCTCAGGACTTATCTCCAGTATTAAGTGATACATGACTATATCATATACACACAGACACACAGTTGTATTTGTGATCAGGTAAAAGAATAACTTGCTTTTCAACAAATAGACAAATATAGATGAACACACAACCCATGAAAACCAAACTTTTATTCAGTAAAACTTCAACACAAAGCCATCAAAAATGTATACCCAATATCCCAAGTGTCAATCTTGATAATATAATTTTAGGGCCCAGGCATCCTCAGACTATGGCCTGTGGGCCACATGCAGCCCACCTAGGACATTTATCCGGCCCACCGGGTGCTTTTCCCCCTGCTGCCTGTCCTGCTTAGCAGCCAACTCATCCCGGGGCCCACAGTCCTGCCCTCCAGTGGTCTGAGGGACAGTTCTCATTCTAATTCTGCATTCTAATTAATGAAACACAATTATACTTATAAAATTTTCAAAAGTCAAAGAAATTTAGGGGTATATGATACTGGCCTTCATAAGGAGGAACTAATGGAACTGTCAAATTTGACAACTTCCATATAACACAATTCAGCAATATTCAATTAAATATACATATAATCTTGACACAGCAATTTGTCAGTTACCCTACATATACATATACACATATATATATATATATACATCTATGTATATATACACTTACAAGTGTGCAACATGAAATATGTACAAGGATAATCATCCCCAACTAGTTGTAATAGCAAAGCACTGGAAAAAATTTATTGCCCATTAATATGGCACTGGTCAATGAATTAGTCATTAAAAAATATTCAGCTCTTAAAAATAAGAGCTCTAGGCTCAGCGCCTATAGCTCAAGTGGCTAGGGAGCCAGCCACATACACCAGAGCTGGAAGGTT
>NW_003852411.1:1158849-1163896 GCF_000181295.1 Otolemur garnettii
CTCCAAACATATGTAATGTAATTTCTGGGATATAGTAAGTGAGAATCAACCTTAATTGTCCTAACAACAGGTATTAAATATGGCAATTTTGGTTGCACAAGTGAATAAATAAAATACACCTAAATTCATAGCTAACTTTGGAAATATACATATGGAAGGAAATTTTGAGGATCCTTTTGGAGAATATTTATAAGGCTGAAGCACAAGCAACAGGGTGAATTGTATTTTTTCAGTGATATACTTCTAAATTTAAAGATTCAAAGAAATTAAATTGAGAGAGGAGGGAAGATCTCCAGTTAATTGTTCCTGATTTGCCAGTAAGAGAAATGGAATACATTTGTGATAAGGAGTCAGCATTATTCTTCATACATTATTGTTGTATGTGTATTAGCAGGGTGAGAAATTGTCTTCATTTTATAAATGAAAGAATTGAAGCTCAGAAGGATTCAGTAATTTTCTCAAAGTCTCACAGCAATTAAATAGTAGAGCCTACAGCTATATTCAATTCCATTTCACTCCAAAGCCTGTGGTCTAGCCTCCAGATCGCCCATTCTCTTTAGAGATTTCTCATAACTAGAGATCTCGATATATATAGTTCTGAATTTTTAAATTGATATTCAATCATAAATTGCCAACTTTAACCTTTTTTCTCTCATAGCAACACACGGTTTCCAAATAGTTGTTTTATAGTAAATACCCCCATGTTTAAAATTCAACTATTTTTGCATCAGGTAGAAACTTGGAGTCATTACAAATCTACTTAGCCTTTCTGAAGCATTGCTTTTTTACTTTCCAATTATGGTACTTTTGCTTTAAAAACCTCAAAAACAGCATGTCAATTAGTGGTTATAGGGTCAGTACCACAGTACCAGGTTGATAGTGCCAGAAATTGATAGTTTCACATTCTGAATTCAGTTCATAGCTTTCCTAATGCTTTTTTGAAGCGTGACTTTTATCAAGCCTTTTAACCCTGGAAATTTCATCTCAAAAAAGGTAGCTGCAATCCTCCATAGGACATTATGAGCTGTCATTAATTAATGTTTTATAGAGCACTTGGAGATTTGGTTTCAATGGTGCTACATCAATGCAAAGTATCAGTAAGCCACTTGAAAACCAAATTGTACCTGCTCCAGGGACTCCGGCAAAGCCTGTAGTTTGCTAATAATGAAGTCAGTGCTTTTGTACATTTTTTGAAGTTAGTCAAGGTGGAGTTCATTAGACCAACATTTTAATAAGTCTATTTGAGAGCCTAGCAGAATAATAGAGGTACATAAACACCCTCAACTCTCAATGACTGGAACAGATTAATTGATTTATGAATTAACTGTGGTCAGAATGGGCAAGAGCCTCTTTACTTTCCCAGTTCTGCTTAATGGCTTATTGCAATGGCTGATCCTTGAAGGACCTGTTTGAAAACAGAAAAGGAGTGGAGCCATGAGAGGAGACCCTCTGACTGCTGCTCGGACACCTGGGCTGCCTAACTCACTTGATTTTGCATCTGCCTCCTCTATTCTTGATCAGGTCAAGGCCAAAGCTTAATACCGCCATAAGGGTCCAAGAGGAAAGTCAAGTGTCTTACTCAGTTTTCAATTTTAGTCAGCTACTGACTAATTCTGAGCTTCTTCAAAGAAGGTAAACTCTCAGACACTGCTGTGTCTCACCCAAAGTGCACAAATTTGTTATTCTACCTGAATCATGTCTTCAGAAAACAAAGTATTGACTTTATTCTTCCAAGCCCACCCATTAAACAAGACCTCACAGTTGTGAATATTGACTAATATCTAACCTAGAATATTTTCAAGTGCATTGTGAGAAAAAAAAAATCCAAGGCAAATTATTTCAATAATATTCAAGACAAATAATGAATTTCAATCTCTAGTTTACTTTTCTTGCCCTGGTATTTTGTTAGTGTCTATGCCACAGTTATACAGTTAATTTTCCTGCTGAATAGGACAACTTTGTCATATTTTGAGTGCTCACAGATTCAGGTTTATGACCTCAGCTGTTTGCTTTAGTGTATTCATTGCTTATAAGTTAAGAAAGATGGGTCTAATTTAAGGAAATGAAAATAAAAAACATTCAAAAAATAGTTCTGATCTTAAAAATAACATAGCTTAATATTTGCTTAAACTTACTGCCAAAATTAAAAATATAACAGGAGACAAGGGCAAAAACACATTCGGCCTCAAAAGTAAACCTTAAATTAGTTAATAAATATTGAAAAAGCATTTCTGGTAAAATTAAAGAAATCAAGTAAAAATTATGCTCTAAGAATTCATATTTTACATTATTAAAACTTTCATTTAATATGAGAAAATTTGCTATGTAGTACTAAAATATAATTAAATAAAATATTCAGAAATTTCTTTGGATGTAGTACTAAGTTTTTGTTGAGAGTAATATTAAAAATAGTATGATTCTGAATAACTGCCAATCAACATCAAATAGAAATTTTTTGTTGTATTTTTTTTTCCTAGATAAAAGAGAAATTCTTTAATACTGCCTCAGACTACCCTTATCTACATTTTTCTGGTATTTTCTACTAGAAAGGATGTCAGCTGAATCCCAGAAAAAAATTGACACTTATCCTACAATTCTACCCAGTGCAATCACAGATTAGAATTATCAGTGAACCTAAGCAAAGGAGATACAGTACACCCCATCACATGAGAATTAAAGCAATGTTCCAACATTCAAACTAGTTCACAGGAAAAAAAAGAAAGAAAGCGGGTTCAAACAGTTATTTCATTTTTTAAAATGTAAGAAATAAAAAGTTAAAATATGTATATTTTGGATGATTTTGAATGCTAATATATGTTATTTAAAACAGAAAAGCAAGAAAAGATTGAGATTTATATGCTCCAAACAAGATAAAGCAAAAATGTGCTTTTAAAAAGGTTAATATGCTTTATTGGTATCAGTGTAAGTAGACTTTGAAACACAAAGCCTTACAAATTATGGTAAACTGAAAATACTCCATGATATTTTACTACTCTTCACTTTCATAGAAGGTTATTGCCCTTTCTCTGGACCAAAGTGCTAATAGTGGAGGTGGCGAGAAGTGGTTGGATTTGGAATAGAAAGCTGGAGCCAACAGGAACTCATGACAGGTTAGACGTGAAAGGAAGAGGAGTCAAAGAGGAGGCTGAGATTTATGACTAGAACAGTCAGAGAGACGGAATTGCCAGGAAAGAAAATAAACCAGGATGGGAAGTGCTAAGGAAGGAGAAAACTTAAGTTTATGATATTTCATATATTCCCTAATATAATTTATCTTTAACAGTTCTAACTTGCAAATATGCAGTAACTATAAAACTAAAAAGTAAGCATAGTACATAAAATACAGTAGGAAAAAAGGAACTCATGGACTATAGGAATCATTACTTACTATGATACAATCAATTCCAAAAAGTTTATTTATTTCCATGAAGATACATTGCTTAAAATCCCTATGAGAAAGAGCAAGAAGTTAAAACATGGAGTATGTGCAAGAAAAAAGACAAAGAGAAAAACTCACATGATGAAAAATTTGTAAAATGGGTGCCTCGCGATTTAGGGAATATTAATATAATGTTAGCTAAAGTGATAAGTTTAAAACCACTAAATTTTTAAGATAGTTGATGTAAAGGAGTCATTTCAAGTTGATACAAAGTTCAATCTATAATTATAGAAAATTAGTGAACATTTTATACGGTGAATAAGATTGCATTAAAACAGATACAAATTGTCTTTTACAGATGTCTCATTTTAATAAGACCCACACTTTGTACGCTGGCATCCAAATTCCCTTTCTTACTTTCAGCTTGCATACAGTATCTCTCTAATGATGCTTCCAAGCCAAACTGCAGGGACTCTACTGTTTGCCAACACTGTTAGCAACAGCGTTGAGAGGTGAGCACTTTTAATAGCACCAATTTCTGGTAGAAACCAGACAGGTCTCACTTACACTTACAGCATTTTCTAAGTACTCAACCAGTGTTCCATACCAAAGTAGCCATGAGAATAAAAAGTAGCAGGTCAACTTTTTATGGGCAAAATTATATTTTAGTCTAGATTATTAAAATGTTGATGTTTTTTAACTTAGAAACTCAACCATTTGCTAGAATCTGAACTCGTGGCTGGTATTAAATAGTATTAAATGTATATGCTTAAGTAAAAACTATTTTATTTACAGAAATAGTCATTTGGGATGTGATTAGTTTGCCTATAAGCCCCCCCCCAAAAAAACATCGAACATGTCACACTTCATTGGTCTCCTTCCTGCAGGAGCCTTCAACTTTCTGGCTATACACCTTAGACATGGTGGTATATACCATTGTTGCTGTGGTCAGTGAAAGGCAGGCAGAAATGCCTCTGCGTCGCATCCTGGCACACACTTTCACAGCCAGAGAATGCTTTCACAGTTTCTTTTCTCCCTCAGCTGTGGTTATGGCCAGTGTTCTGAAAGTAGCCAGCACATTGTTCTAGATCCCAAAGTGAGGGCTATGATGAAACCAAGCGGAGCTCCCAGCTGAGCTCATAATATGCATACAGATGCACAAGAAACAAATTTTTTGCTGTTGTTTTAAATGTGTCAAAACAGCACACCTTCTGTTTTGCATCAAAAAGCCAAATTTGCAAAACTGGCCCCCACTTTAGAGTATTGCTGAAGGCTGGCCCTTTCAGGCACGCCAAGTGATTCAGAGCAGCTGAATTCAAGCCAAGATGCCCCTCCATTTCTACAGTTTTAACTGACGTGGCAGTACTTACACTGGTTTTGACCTTAGAAGGAGCCGCGGAGAACATTCATGAAACATTAGGGAAAATATGCACGTTCCCTTCTCATGCTTCACTTAGTCTGTGCTTTAAAAAAATCAGAATTTGCTGTGCCCAGAATGTAAACTAACTTTAAACGACAACAGTTTTAATTGATCTCCCCTTAGATTTTTATATGGGAAGAAAGAACTTCCAGTTCTATTTTACTTTTGTCCTTAATTACTCATTTGCCATAATTAAAATTTAATATAATCCAGAAAGACAATGGTCTCTTTTTTTCCTTTATAGTTAT
>NW_003852411.1:1164712-1165148 GCF_000181295.1 Otolemur garnettii
GTATTTCATTCCAGTTTTCATATCTACCTAAGTCCAGTCTACTTCATGTGTGTATAGCCACGTTCAAAAGTCTGGGTTTAGACACAGACACCCAAACAGCTATATTTCCTTTTCCTTTTGGCTTCACACTTGTTTCCCAAATTAGTGAACAGGTATTTTGAACTTTTGGACATCAGTGGAAGAACTGCAATCTTGAATTTGGTTCTCCAAAATAATTTTATCCAATTAAGAATGTTTATTTGGTGCCATTCTGTTAACTTGAACTTTATCTTGAGGCATAACAATCCATTGAGAGTAATAATTAACAATAGGTTTGGAAACCTTACTCTTAATTTTATCTTTGACATAAGGCTGAGCTTTAATAAGCCAAGGTCACTAGAAGTTTTCTAAAGTGTTTCTCATACTCTGTTATCTCTTAGGTTTCTGAAGGCCTTTT
>NW_003852411.1:1166917-1168344 GCF_000181295.1 Otolemur garnettii
TATGCTTTTAATTTCTTTGTGCCAATAAACTATTATATATTATATAATTCTAGAAATCTGTTACTGACTTAATTTTTGTTTCCCCCAAAATTCATATGTTGAATTCTTAATTCCCAATGGGATGGTATTTGGAAATAGAACTTTGGGGAGATAATTAGGTCATGAGAGTATATATCTCACACAAAGGGTTATTACCCTTATAAGAGAAATAAGAAAGATAATCTCTCTCCTCTCTTTCTCTCTGCCCTGGAGAAATACAGTGAGAACTCAGTTGTCTGAAAACCAGGAGAGGGCCCCAATGGATCTGCTGGTGCTTTAATCTTTCATATCACAAGTTCCATAACTGTGAAAAATAAATGTTTAAGCCATCCCATCCAGGGTATCTTTATTACAGCAACCTGAACTAAGTCACTGAGAGTAGAGCAACTAATTCCTTAACTGAAATTGGCTAAGGAGACAAATGGCCAATAAACACATGACCAAAAAATGCTCATCATCCCTAATCTTGAGAGAAATGCAAATCAAAACCATCTTGGGATACTACCTAACTCCAGTGAGAATGGTCCACATCACAAAGCCCCAATACTGTCGATGCTGGTGTGGGTGCAAAGAGAAGGGAACATTTTTATATAGCTGGTGGGATTGCAAACTAATACAGCCTCTGTGGATAGAGTATGGAGAATCTTTAAAGAGCTAAAATTAGACCCTTCATCTGATTCTGCAACCCCTTTACTAGTATCCACCCAAAAGAAAAAAAAATCATGTTATCATAAAGACATTTCACTCTCATGTTCATAGCAGCTCAATTCACAATTGCAAAGATGTGGAAATAATCCAGGTGCCCATCTACTCATGAATAGATTAATAAAATGTGGAATATGTATACCACAGAATACTATTTAGCCATAAAAAAGAGGGAAACTTTACATTTTTTATGTTTATCTGGAAGAATTTGGAAACATCTTTCTAGTTAAAGGATCACCAGAATGTAAAAGCAAATATCCAGAGTACTCAATACTAATACGAAACTAGTAGATTAACAACTACATGTTTACATGAAGGAAAAATACAGTTAAATTCACAAAGCAAGGAGGAGAAGGGTACAATGTGGGGGTATATGTCACACCTCCTGCGTGAAGGGCTCAACTACAACTTGGACTTTACCTACAAATGCAAACAATGTAACCTAATTGTGTGTATCCTTATATTAATCCAAAAAAAGAAAAAGAAATTGGCTAATGAATGTATTCAGACCCTAAGGCAACTATGCTTATTAAACTTTGTTTCTCTATTCTCTCAATACAGGGAATCTTGGTGGGGGCTGCTTAATGTAAAAATGCAGAATGCTCAGATAAACCTATATCACATTATCATACCAATAGCCTTATAATTCAACACCATTAATAATATGACTATAATTTATTTAA
>NW_003852411.1:1168756-1170111 GCF_000181295.1 Otolemur garnettii
CACTCTTCTTTTCCAACCTTGAAATTTTCCTTCCCAAACTCCCTATTAAATCCTCACTGAATATTTGAGACAGTTTTAGAACCCATATTGATTTAATTCTAACAGAAATAACCTAGATATTTCTCTCTATCCCTTTAGTAGAATAATCTTCTATACAAACACACACACACACACACACAAATACTTGTGGAAACTTTGTATAATATAATATACATACAGAAATACATTTCTGGGTTGTCTATACTTAGTCATCACCACTAAGTGTAAATGTGTTTGAATATCAAAGAACTATGGCTTAAATGTGCCCCCAAATTTCATGCGTTGGGATCTCAACCCCAAATGCAACAGTCCTGAGAGGTGGAACCAGGAAAGGATGATGAATGGACAAGCGCCTTTATCCCCGGAGAGGGTCAGCTACTATAGAGTGGGCTCCTGATGGAAGGATGATTTGGGTCCTTTCCTCTCCACTCTTGCTTATTCACTCTCTCATCCTTTTTTTTTTTTTTTCCTTAGTGTTATAATTTATGGTCTATCTTTATTTCTGAAACATTTATTTTCTTTAATTTCAGATTAATATGAAGGTACAGATGATTAGGTTACATTGTCTGTGTTTCTGAACTTCAAGTTATAGTTGAGTTCTTCACCCAACAGGTGTGCTGTACATTAGATGAGAGCACACCAATCCCTCTCCCTCCTCTCTTTCCCCTTTCCCTCCAATCTTCCCACCCACTTGAATATACTTATGTTTTGTTTTGTTTTGTTTTTTCTCATGGGGGAATGTAGGTGCTTTCTATTGGTTTCATATGACTACTGAGTACATTGGATACTTGCTTTTGTATTCTCGTGATACTTTACTAAGAAGAATGCACTTCAATTACACCCAAGTAAATACAAAAGATGTAAAGTCTCCACATCTTTTTTTTACAATTGAATAATATTCTATGGCATACATATACCACAGTTTAACCATTCACGGGTTGATGGGCACTTGGGTTGCTTGCAATAAACATTCTAGCACCAATTTTCTTATGATAAAATATATTTTTTCTTCTGGGTAGATACCTACTAGTAGGATTGTGGTATCAAATGGAAGGCAATGCAACTTTAAGAAATAAAAACAATCTAAAAATAAATAAATAAAAAACATTACCAGACTTCAGGTGATACTATAAGTCTATAGTGATCGAGCAGCATTCTACTGGAATAAAAATAAAAATAGAGATCAATGGATTAGAATAGAAAACCTAGAGATGAAACCAGCCTCATACCACCATCTGATCTTTGATAAGCCAAACAAAAGCATATACTGGGGAAAAGAGTCCATATTTAATAAATGGTGCTGGGAGATCCAGTTA
>NW_003852411.1:1170721-1171452 GCF_000181295.1 Otolemur garnettii
TTATTTTAAGTCATTTGGCTGAAGTCAGAGAAAAAAATAATATTTGCTTTAGTAAAAGAACATGTTACTCTTGTTTGCATATTTTCAAATAGTTTGGATGGATAATCTGCTTTTCATTCTGTTTTGGTTATAGGTAGAAGCAGTCTAATTTTAGAATGACTAAATAATTTTTATCTTAAACTAAGTTAAAAATGCTTAAAACTGTCAAGTTCAAAAAGTGTTGGCATAAAGGTAAACGTTTAAAATATTTTTAAATACCAAACTTGAGAGATTATATAAATTATCCATTAAGGCAGGAAAAAATTAGGAGGAGGATGAGGAAAGAGGAAAGATAGACTAGAAAGGAACAGACATAGGAGGCGAGGGCATAAAGAAGACAGAACAGGAGAGAAAAGGGAAGGAGATGAGGAGGAAGGCAGAGAAGATAGAAGGAAAGGTAGAGACTATAGGCAGCTCACTGGGATGATCCGGGCACCATCTACTAAAGTGACTACTGTACCTTATAAATATGTCATTGACTCTGGTAAATATAAAATAGAAAAATTAATCCTCTTGGCATAAAATTTAAGAGTCCTATATTGCTGACCCCTGCCCACTTACTAATCTCAATGGTTACCACTTTCCAGTGTAAATCCTCAACTCAAACCATGTCAAATTACTTACAATTGGTGACTACACTAACCTTTTTAAGACTACTGGGCATATGTTATTTGTCCTTCCATATGGTGATC
>NW_003852411.1:1172713-1174544 GCF_000181295.1 Otolemur garnettii
GTTTTGCAATATTAACCTGGGATTGGAAATAAGCAAAGGGTTTGTTCGTCACCAAATGTCTCAGAAAATGCACCCCTACCTTTGGATGTTTATTGGTCAGCGACAGAACCCTTTGTTTAGCTTAGGGCCAAGTATAACTAAACCAAACAGTTAAAGGACAGGAAGCAATATGCAAAATAAATACTGTATGTAAAAGATATGCAAGACATTCAGCTGGGCATCTCAAAACCAGGACATTGGAAAAGACCTGGAGGAATTTTAGAAAGACACAGCAAAAAGGACTTGGGAAGAAGAGGTGATTGATGAGTTAAATTAAATCTTTAAGTACACTTTGAGTAAAGGACTTCTAACATGCTGATAGCCCACTACAAAGGTTGTAGAAGCATAAACATCAGTAAGAAAGGAAAATATTGCCATGGTCATAAAATAAAATATAAACCATTTAGAGATAATACAACCAAACTTTAGCCAAAGCTGGAAAACTTGGCCCAAATCACAATCCTACAGTATAACTTTAAAAGTCTCTAGAAAGGATTAGATTGCTCTTCCTTTTCCATTTCCTTAACATAACTCATTAGGTTGTTGTGTTTTTCAGATGTAAGCATCTAGTAAGATAAATTTCCCTATTAGGACTGCATTTGCAGTATCCCACAGATTTTGGTAACTTGCAGCTTCATTGTGGAATGAAGCATTCCTATGTTTGAGGAATTTAACAAGTTCCTCCTTTATCTCTTCCATGGACTATTATTCTACCATAAAAAAGATGGTGACTTTATGTCTTTTATATTAATCTGGATAGAGTTGAAACAGATTCTTCCCAGTAAAGTAGCACAAAAGTAGAAAAGCAAATATCCCATGTACTCAATACTAATATGAAGTCAGTAGATAATCTAATTCATGCCCACAGAGAAGAAAAACTTCTTTCAATTCAAGTTGGAGGGAAAGAGAATGAGGAGGGTGGGAGAGGCAGAGGGGAGGAGGGGAGGTTTGGTGTGCTCCTACTTAATGGGCACAATGTAATGTAGGGCAAACCTTTGGGGTGTGGGACATAACTACAGAGGGGCTCCTCCTAACAAACTCAAATATTGTGACCTGATTATTTATACCTCACACTAACCTGAAATAAAAACAAACAAATAAATAAATAAACACCTTGCTGTTCATAAAAATAAGAAGTCTCTAGAAGGCATAATAGTGTAAACCAAGGACTAGAAAGATCAATATAAAATTCTAATTTAATAGAAAATAGAAAAATTATAAGTGGTTATCTTTGGAAGGGACTATGAAAGTTGTCTTCTACGTCATACTCAATGGTTAATATGTTTGCAAACATAGTTAGAAAAACTCAAAAGACAATAAAATAATCTACAAATTACACTTGTATTGGGGAGAGGGAATCTCGAATGATTATTACCATTAACCTGGAGCTGGAAATAAGATTTTAAAATACCAATAAATTGTGGTATATGTATCATGGAATATTATGCAGCCCTAAAGAAAGATGGAGACTTTACCTCCTTCATATTTACATGGATGGAGCTAGAAAATGTTCTTTTAGCAAAGTATCTCAAGAATGGAAGAAAAAAGTATCCAATGTACATAGCTCTATTTTGAAACTAATTTATAGCTTTCATAGGAAAGCTATAACCTAATTATAGCCTTAGAATATGGGGAGGGGGAAGGAAGAGGGTAAAGGAGGGGGTGGATGGGTGGAGGGAGGGTGATTGGTGGGGTCACCTCTATGGTTTATCTTACAAGGGTACAAGTGAATCTTTCTAAAAGTAGAGTATGAATGTCTGAACTCAATAACTAAGAAAATGACATGAAGGCT
>NW_003852411.1:1175007-1182879 GCF_000181295.1 Otolemur garnettii
GTCTTAAGAAAATATTAGCAGATGGACATTCATAGACAATAAGTATAATTCAAAGTTTTAGAGGTGAATAAGGAGAATACTTCCCATGAAGAAATCCGAATTTTTAAATAAAAGGGTCAGATGTGTCTGACTTTTGGGTATAATTCTCAATCTTTAGCTACTATTAGCATGAATAACTACCTAAATATGAGAGAATTCATCAATCTTTCAATGACAAGATAACTAAAAAGAAAACCTTTTTGAGGATTTAGAAGAATTTACTTTTCTCTACAATAGTGAGCACAATTATTATATAAATGGAGGTTTGACAGGATATCTTCCATATCCCTCCTGACTTTGCTATCCATTAAAGAATATGAATAAGAAAGACTAAGATAGGTAACTAACAAATAAAGAAAGCTTAACTGAGAGGCCTCAAGTAGGTACCAATAATGCATCCTGGGTGCCAGATTTGCTGTATCCTGACCTTCCAAGAACATTCCTCAAAAACAGCTTTCACAGTAGTCTATCTGTACTTTGATATCTCATGTACATCTGTTGAATTAAATTTGTGCCAGTAACATTGATATGCCAAGCAAGTTGAAACTTGCATGGGTGACTCAGAAAGGATGCCATCAACTGTGTTTCTTGGAAGTGAAATAATGGATCATAACATAGTCTGTCTCAGAACCTTCATAGTGACCCAAGTACATTCTCCACAATTCCCCAATGACAATGAAAAAATAAATGTCCCTGTACTCGAATGCAAATGAGAAATATAAATATATTAGAAATAAATCAGGTCAAGAGGGGAAAAGATTAGGAAAACTGGGAGAATAATTTTGTCCGTTTTTGGAAATCACTATGATGCGGGTTTGGAATCAGTATAAGGAAAGAAATTTCTAATCCTTAGAGCTGTTCAAGATAAAACAGTTTCAGAAAGTAATGAACTCCAGTGACTAGAAGTGCTCAAGCAGAAGCTAAATGACCATCTGTCAGGGATGTTGTAGAAAAGAGCCTCTCATTGAGTGGGAGGTTATGCTAAATTATCTCTAAGGCTATTTCTAACTCCTGAGATTCTATAATTCAATGAAGTAAAGCTTGAAGAAAACCCTAAAGAACTATAATATTAAATAACTCTGTATACCCATTATGTATATCAGCAGTTAATTTCAAACCAACCATTAACTTCATCTAAGCATTTAATTTGTCTTAGAAATTTGAAGAAAATGCTAATAAAAAAGGAAACAGAAAAATCCCTTGCCCTGTGTGAGTGATCTACTTAAAACGGTTTTCAAAATGTGCTTTTCAGTACTCCAGTCAAGAGAGGGAAACCTTGGCGTTCCTTCAGAGACAGCCTTCAGTAAGGAAGAATTGGAGGGCAAAGGGAACGTTTCAGATATTCCAGATCCACCCTAACCAAGGCACCTCTGCCTTTCTCTCTTTATATATTCAACTTCTAAGTAATATATATTATTTGAATAAGAGAATTTATGGCTTAGGAATTTTGATCATCACTAAAATAGCTCATCTGAGACAAATATAATTTCTGGCTAAATCAACATTTTAAAAATAATAGCAAATAACTGAATATTTCAGATCCATTGCAAAAACAATAAGGAAAAATGTAGTACCTCAAAGTCAAATCATTTAAATAGACACCTGAGTGACGATTTCAAAAGTCAACATTTTGGTCCACAGGATATATGGATCACAAATATTTGAAAGTATTGTCAATTCCACATTTTGTTCATCAATATATTTTCTTAACCTAAAACAATGCTGGGTACAAAGTTAATGATCATTAAAAGGTTCTTAAACTAATTAATTAAAATATCAGCGTTTTTCTAATTTAGGTAATTTTAAAAATATGAATTGTCTCCAACTTACAATGGCTCAAATTATAATTTTTCAACTTTAAGATGGTGTAAATGTGATACTCATTCAGTAGAAACCGTACTTCAATTACCTGCATAACCTCTCCTCTATGCTTTTCAGCTACAGCATATCATTCACTAAATTGCATGAAATATTCAATACTTTATTATAAAATAGACTTTGTGTTAGATGAGTTTTCCCAACTGTAGACTAATATAAGCATTCTGAATACATTTAAGGTAGGCTAGTCTAAACTATGATGATCAATAGGTTAGATACAGTAAATATATTTTTGACTTACAATATTGTAAACTTACCATGGGTTTATCAGGAAGTAACCCCATCACAAACCAAGGAGAATCTGTATTACATTGACAGTTCTGCTTTTAGTTAGGAAGTAGAAGTTCATAAAAGATCATTACTTCTCACTTAATTCTGAGAAGACTCTAGATAAAATCTTATGTATTTCTTTAGAGATACTGAAGAATTGTGGATGTAAAGAACTAGAGAGAGTGACCAGATCTTCTAGAGCTGTGGTGCCCAAGCCCCAGACCATGGACCAATAGCAGTCCAGGGCCTCATAGGAATTGGGCTATAGGGGGTAGTGGGTAGCTTCCAGCAAGGGAAGCTTCATCTGTATTTACAGATATATTTACATCTGTATTTACATTACCACCTGAGCTACACCTCCTGTCAGATTCCCACCCCAACCCCAGCCCACGAAAAATTGTTCTATTCTAGAGCAATAGAACTTGCTCTATTCTAGAGCAATAGTAACCACTTTTGAGCCTAGAGTATTGGCTAATTTTGAGGGTGAATATAAACAATGACTATATCCTTTTTTCCCACTAATTTTACCTCACAAGATACTTGTTAAATCAGTGTTATTCCAAGACACCAACAGGAGAGC
The DNA here is from genome assembly GCF_000181295.1 of Otolemur garnettii. Lineage (NCBI taxonomy): Eukaryota > Metazoa > Chordata > Mammalia > Primates > Galagidae > Otolemur > Otolemur garnettii. The sequence goes on from NW_003852411.1 coordinate 1,177,775, forward strand.
TGAACAGAGGGAGATCTATAGTTCAGCCTGATCCCATTCTTGAGACATCTGAAACCAAAGAACTGAAAACTACTAACCCAACCCACATTCAACCCAACTCCTCATCAAATCAAAAAGATCACCCCCCATTCTAGCTAACAAAGAAAAGTACAAGACCTTTCTGAAAGAAAATATTAACAACTTCAGTTTTTATGTTTCATATAGCACACAATACAAATTTATGAGGCTCATGAAATAGTAGAAAAATATTACCCATTATACTGTTAACTGAAGTAGATCCAGCAATGATTTGGCCCCAGATGTTGGAACTAGCAGAAACTAATACATGTGTCAATGCATATGAAATATATATTTGCAATATGCATATTTCCCAAAGGAACTAAAAAGATAATTCTGGAAAATATAGAAACCTAAAATTGAAAACAAAAATCAAAATGGAACTCTAGAACTTTAAATATGCATATTTGAAGTAAGAATATCATTGTATGGGGTTACAATAGGTTAGATGCAATGAAAGAAAAGATTAATGAACTCAAGAAGAGGCTAAAAGAAACCATTCAAATGGAAGCATCAGATACAAACCAGAACAGTCTCCATCTCTAAAAATAGCTGGGCACTGTGGCAGGCGCCTATAGTCTCACCTACTTGAGAGGCTGAGGCAAGAGGATTACTTGAGCCCAAGAGTTTAAGATTACTGTGAGCTATGATGCCACACTACTCTACCAAGGCAAGAAAGTGAAATTTTGTCTCAAAAAAAATTTTTTTAAAAAGGAAGAGAATTACAACTTTTAAATGCTGAGAGAAATAAAAATGTCCATCCTAAATTCTATACCCAATTAAAATATCCTTCAAATATGAGAGCAATTAAAGAACTTTCAGTCCAATAAAAGCTGTAATAATTTTCCACCAAATAGATAGCTATACTACCAGATATCCTGAAGAATGTGCTTCTGTCCAAGGCAAATGAGCCAGGATAAAAGCCCAGATGGCAAAAAGAAATAAAGTGAACCAAAAAAATAATAATAATAATACACAAATGGAGTATAGCATATGTTTAAAGTAAAACATATTATTTAAAATCTGTATTTAGAAGAAAAAGACATAATTATACATGTGGCATGTACAGCACATGTGAGACTAAATTATATGCTAACAATAGCACAAATAACGGGAATGAGTGTAAGTCACAATTTTTATGTTGACTGCAAAGTAGAATAACATTAACTCAATGTGGGCTATGATAAATACTTAATCTCGGGAATAACCACGAAGAATATAATACAAGGATGCATAGTTAAAGAGTCAATGGAAGAATAAAGTAGAATACCAACAAATCTAATTAACTGAAAGAAAGGGAGAAAAGGAAGCACCAAAGAAACTGAGAATAAATGGTACAAGCAGAGAACAATTAGAAAGCTAGTGGACTTACACCTAAATACACTAATAATCATATAAAATGTGCTCACTTAACAATCATATATTGTGTTCACTTCGGCAGCACATATACTAAAATGTAGATTAAAATACACAAATTGTAGATTGCTTTTATAATTATGTTATTAGTAAGACCTATTCTTAAACGGAAGGACATGGATGAAAAGCTGAAGATAAAAAAACCACACAAGCTCTAATCACTGTAAAAAAAAAGTACGGATATGTTAATAGCCCAGAGTTAAACTTTAGTACAGGAAGTATTGCTGCAGACAAAGAAGGATATCTGACAATAATGCAATAGTGCTACGATAGAATAACATTGTCTTGGATTTTTCTCCATCACTTCTTATCCTGAAGCAATAGTGTATGAGCTTCAACAAATCTGCTGCTTCAAACAAACCTACTGAACATACAAGATTACAGCAAGAAATTTGAAACGTGTTTACCTCCCTTCAAAAGTAACTGAATTATCTCTCATCTTTTACTTTCAAAACAGTTTGGTTTTAGTACTTAGGGTTTTACCCAAATTTACTGAATTTTAGTTCTTAGGATAATGTTTTATAAACAAAATACCTAACTTAACTGATGGCCCATAAGTTGGTCTATCTAACTAAGCTCAGGGGAGTTCAAAGATAAATAATTCCTGTCATTCAACAAGCTACAAGTTAGTTTCAGATACAAATAAGGGTGTAACTGGAATTCTTTCTTTCTTTTCTTTTTTTTTTTGTTGTTGTTGTTGTTGTTGTTGTTGTTGTCACAGTTTGGCCAGGGCCAGGTTTGAACCCACCACCCTCAGTATATGGGACCAGCACCCTACTGGCTGAGTCACAGGCACCACCCTGTAATTGGAATTCTTTTTAAAAGGTATGCAAGGGTTGTTTAAAAGCAGCTATGGGAGTGCTGGCAAACCCTATGGTTCACTTTAAATTCCGAGAGGAAGCGGGTTGAGGGAGTATAATTCTTCTACCCACTCTCCTGTTCATCCCTATGCATGGCAACCTGCTTATCTGTTTATTTTGTGATATTGGACAGTGAGCTCATATTTCTTGGAATTTTATCTTCAAGATTCTTCGAGGATTAGTGTTAAAGTGGCTTCACACAGAGAAAATATGTTTTTGATTTTGCCATACAATACCACATGCAATTAAAATTGATTTTTTTTTTTAACAGTTTTAGGGTCGACCACCCAGGTAGCATGAATTCATCACTGAACTTAATAGCACTGACTACACCAAGTATGTGGAGAGATTACTGTTCTTGTTCATTGACTGACAACATTAAATTGCCGTAATTAAGGGTGGCTTAATTGCAGCTCACCCTTATTGTTATGAACTAAATGTTTGTGTTCCTCTCAAAATCATTTGTTGAAACTTTACCCCTAATGTGATGGTATCAGAAAGTAGGGAGTAGGGCAAAATCCTCACAAATGGAACTAATTCCCTTATTAGAAATGACAGGGACTTTGTTAATCACTTTCTCGGCTCACCCCTGCTTGAGGATACACCAGGACAGTTGTCTATAGACAGGAAGATGCCCTGACCAGATAGGGGATCAGCCAGCACTGCGTCCTGGGACTTCCCAGACTCCAAAATTGTGAGAAATAAATGTTTATTATCGAAGCCACCTCGTCTATGGTGTTGGGTTGTAGCAGACTGAAATAACTGCAACACTTGAAGAGATGCTTTATATTTATGTTGTAACCGGAGCTGAAGGCAAGGAGGGCATGTTAGATGTCTGTGGCTATAGCAATAAATTACTCCAAATTCATTGTTCAAAAACAATACAAATGAATTATACTTTAGTTTTATAGTTCGAAACTCTGAAATAGCTCTCATGCAACCAGAATCAAAGTATCCAAAGAACTACATACCTTTTCTGGAAGTTCTAGGGAACAATTAATTTCTCTGTCTTTTCTAGCTGCCCAGATTCCTTGGCTTGTGGCTCCCTCTGTCCATCTATAATGCCAGCAATGGCTGCCCAAGTCTTTCTTGCATTACATCTAACACTGACTCTAGGCAGTTACCTCTTCCACTGTTCAGGATGCTTGTGATTACTGTGAAGCCACCTGGATGACTCAGGATCATCTCCTTATTTTAAGATCAATTAATTAGCAAACTTAATTCCCTGTTGTCAGGTATGGTAATGCATTCACAGGTCCAGGAATTAGAAATTGCTATATTTGAGTGGGCCACTATTCTGCCCTTTACAGAAGGTCTCTATTACAGTTTTGCCCTTAAGTGGGCACTTCACTTTCTCTATCGTCCTGTAAGCCTTGAGAATTGTGAAGACTGAAGTTCAATTTCCTCAGATTTGTCAAGTGCCTTCAAGGATAAAAGTGACTTCAGCGCACTTTAGCCTCCCCAGTCGACTTAACATTTATCTTCATTTTGTACATTTCTTACAGTCTTGGTAGCCCATTAATACATTTAACAATGGAATTTTTTTTTATAGTTTTTCTGTAACTTTAGTCATTTTGGAGAAAAAAGTAGGTAAGGATAATTTGTCCATTGGATAATATAGAAATTTATTAGTGATATTTTAAAGATGATTCTCTGTTAATATCAATTAAAATAAAATTTAATAACCAAATAAAATTTTACTTAAGTGATGTTAAATATATGACATATAGGTACTATAATTATATATATTATAGTAATCTTTCTGTCTTGTTTCATCTAAAAATTATCATTCATCAATTATTTTTATAAACATAAGTTAATCAAAGGACAATTGTATCTTCCAGCTATTTCCTGGTTGCCAAAAGTTTTCTAAGGTACCATCATTTCACCACCATTTCCCCATATATTCCTGGATGTGTAAAAGGGGCTCTGGTTTCTTCAATTAATTTTACCCCATAAACTTTAAATGAATACTTCTCTATGTACTAGGGCTAAAAGGAGACGATATTAAAATAGGACATCAACTTTTCCCTCAATGAACTCTGAGGCCAATAGCAAATAGAGCAAGTGAACACAGTCAGGTGATAGTATAATACATCAATAATAAAAATGTTGTTTCTGGATAAAATGGTAATACAAAGATTAAGTTATAAACTGCATTTGGGTAGAATAGGAAAAAAAATCAAGAGTAAGGAAAAGTCAAAACTGAGTCTTTAAAAATAAGTGGAAGTTTGTAAAAATCACATTTTAGAAAAAGCTACGGGATGGAAAAAAGCAAAAGGTGAATTTCAAATGTCTCAGCCTAAGTTGAAGACACACGGCACTTTAGAGTAGTGAACAGTGAGGTTAGAGAGAACAAGATTTGCAAATGTCATATCTTAGAAGGCATTGGCCACACAAAGTGTTTGACTATAATAGTTCACAAATCTAGAAGCTCATCAGAAATTTCTATGTGAATTGTTACATATATGGGTTGCTGAGCCTCATCTCTAGACTTAACAAATCAGAATCACCTTGGAGAAAATAATTTTAAACAGCTTCCAGATAATTCTGATATAAATTTTATCAGTTAATATGCTTGGGTTGCAGGCAACCAAATACTTAAGAAATGGTTTAAAAAGGAGATGTATTATCTCATATATTAAATAGTCCAAGAAAGGCTATCTTGATTGTTAAACATTTTCGTGGCTCAATGATGTCAACAAGGATTTAGATCATTCTTGATTTTTTGCTTTGCATATTACGGTGTGTCAGCTATTCCTGAGATGGGCT
>NW_003852411.1:1183794-1194501 GCF_000181295.1 Otolemur garnettii
TATAGAAGGGATATTTCTTAAGCTGATAGAGGCCATCTACAGCAAACCCACAACCAATATTGTAATCAATGGAGTTAAAATGAAATCATTTCCACTCAGATCAGGAACCAGGCAAGGTTGCCCATTGTCTCCATTGCTGTTTAACATTGTAATGGAAGTTTTAGCCATCGCAATTAGGGAAGAAAAGGCAATTAAGGGCATCCACATAGGATCAGAAGAGATTAAACTTGCGCTTTTCGCAGATGATATGATAGTATATCTGGAAAACACCAGGAATTCAACTATAAAACTCTTGGAAGTGATCAAGGAATACAATAGCATCTCAGGTTACAAAATCCACACTCATAAATCTGTACTCTTTATATACACCAACAGCAGCCAAGCTGAAAAAGCAGTCAAGGACTCTATTCCGTTCAAAGTAGTGCCAAAGAATATGAAATATTTGGGAGATTACCTAACAAAGGACATGAAAGATCTCTATAAAGAGAACTATGAAACTCTAAGAAAAGAAACAGCTGAAAATGTTAACAAATGGAAAAATATACCATGCTTATGGCTGGGAAGAATCAACATTGTTAAACTGTCCATATTACCCAAAGCTATATATAATTTTAATGCAATCCCCATTAAAGCTCCACTGTCATACTTTAAAGATCTTGAGAAAATAATACTTAGTTTTATATGGAATCAGAAAAAACCTCAAATAGCCAAGACTATTTATTCCTTATTACTCAGGAATAAAATCAAAGCAGGAGGAATCACGCTACCAGACCTCAGATTATACTATAAATCGATAGTGATTAAAACAACATAGTACTGGCACAAAAACAGAGAGGTAGATATATGGAACAGAATAGAAAGCCAACAGATGAGTCCAGCTATCTAACATTACCTGATCTTTGACAAGTCAATTAAAAACACTGAACAGGGGAAAGATTCTCTATTTAACAAATGGTGCTGGGCAAACGGCTCGCAACCTGTTGAAGACTGAAACTGGACCCACACCTTTCACCACTAACTAAGATAGATTCTCACTGGATTAAAGATTTAAACTTAGGACATGAAACCATAAAAATACTAGAAAAAAGTATAGGGAAAACACTTGAAGAAATTGGCCTGCGCAAAAAATTTATGAGGAGGACTGCCCAGGCAATTGAAGCAACATCAAAAATACACTATTGGGACCTGATCAAACTAAAGAGCTTCTGCACAGCCAAGAACATAGTAAGTAAATCAAGCAGACAGCCCTCAGAATGGGAGAAGATACTTGCAGGTTATATCTCCAACAAAGGTCTAATAACCAGAATCCATAGAGAACTCAAACGTATTAGCAAGAAGAAAAAAACAAGTGATCCCATCTCAGGGTAGGCAAAAGACTTGAAGAGCAATTTCACTAAAGAAGATAGGTGTATGGCCTATAGATATATGAAAAAATGCTCACCATCCTTAACCATTAGAGAAATGCAAATCAAAACTACTTTGAGATATCACATAACTCCAGTAAGATTAGCCCATACCACAAAATCCCTAAACTAGAGATGCTGGCGTGGATGTGGAGAAAAGGGAACACTATTTCACTGCTGGTGGGAATACAAACTAATACGTTCCTTTTAGAAAGACGTCTGGAAAATACTTAGAGAACACAAAATTGACCTGCCATTTGATCCTGCAATTCCTTTATTAGATATATATCCAGAAGACCAAAAATTACATTACAACAAAGATATTTGTATCAGAATGTTTATTGCAGCCCAATTCATAATTGCTAGGTCATGGAAGAAACCCAAGGGCCCATCGATCCATGAATGGGTCAATAAACTTTGGTATATGTACACCATGGAATACTATGCAGCCATAAAGAAAGGTAGAGACTTTACGTTCATCATGTTCACATGGATGGAGCTGGAAAATGTTATTCTTAGCAAAGTATCACAAGAATGGAAGAAAAAGTATCCAATGTACACATCCCTATTATGAAACTTATTTATAGCTTTCATATGAAAGGGTGGGGGTGGATGGGCGGAGAGAGGGTGATTGGAGGGATCACCTCTGTGGTTTATCTTACAAAGGTATGAGTGAATCTTTCTGAAAGTAGAATATAAACATCTTAACACAATTAAAAAGAAAAAAAGATAAACATCACTAGCTTGATATTTTCAAAAACAATTGGTAGGCCTTTAGAGACTGGTATGACTATAAGTCATATCCTTTCTATTTTTCAAGTATAAAAATAATTACTAAGTTATTTTAGTTAAGTAACAAAAAGAAGGTAATATATTTACCTAAGAGAGTAATATTGGTGATTAAAAGGAGAGGATATGTGGGCTCAGTGCCCATAGCTCAGTGAGTAGGGTGCCAGCCACATACACTGAGGCTGGTGGTTTCAAGCCCAGCTGAGGCCTGCTAAAACAACAATTACAACTGCAACCAAAAAATAGCCAGGTGTTGTGGCGGGTGCCTATTGTCCCAGCTACTTGGGAGGCTGAGGCAAGAGAATCGCTTAAACCCAAGAGTTTGAGGTTGCTGTGAGCTGTGATGCCATAGCTACTTAGGGCAAAATAGTGAGACTCTGTCTCAAAAAAAAAGAAAGAGAGAGAGAAAGGATGTATAGACTTACCTCATTTAATTGTGGTTCACTTAATTGCACTTCAAATTATTGCTTTTTTCTTTATAAATTAAAGATTTGTTGCAACTGTGTTGAGCAAGATGATTAGCATCATTTTTCCAGCAGCAGGTGCTCACTTGGTGTCTCTGTGTGACATTTTGGCAATTTTCTCAATATTTCAAAATTAATATACAGTAGGAACTTCTGTAAGTTGACCACCCAAGGAATTGTAACAAACTGTTCACCATATGAGGTGGTCAACATATGGAACTTCCATTCAGCACATATGGTACATGTCCAGTCTATAAAAACTAGGTCAACAAAAGGAGAGGGTCAACGTAGGGAAGGGGTCAAGTATGGAGGTTCTACTATGGTGATATGAGATTAGTGATCTTTGATAATACTATCGCAATTGTTTCAGAGTGCACTGACTCAGACCCATATAACACAGAGAACTTAACTAATAAATGTGTGTTCTTATTGTTCTACAAACCCGCTTTTACTCCCATCTCTCTCCACCTCCTCAGGCCTCCCTATTCTATGAGACACAAAATACTGAAATTAGGCTAATGAATAACCCTACATTGGCCCCCAAGTGTTCAATAAAAGGAAGAGTCATGGATCTCTCACTTTAATTCAAAAGCTCACAATGATGAAACTTAGTGAGGAGGCATCAAAAGCCAAGATACACCAAATTATAGACCTATCATACCAAACAGCCTAATTTTGAATGCAAAGGCAAAATTTGTAAAGGAAATTAAAAGTGATACTCCAGTGAACACATGAATAATAAGAAAGCAAAATAGTCTTATTATTGATATGGAGAAAGTGTTATTAGTCTAGACCAGTGATTTTCAAATAGCGTGCCATGGCACATAGGTGTACTGTGAGAGGATCTTAGCTATGCTGTGAAATTTTTTAAAGATCATTAATTATATTATTTTTGAAAGAAGTTCAAAGCACAGTAAGTATATTCTTGTTTTTACTCTTTTAATCAACGTATTAAAGTGCACCATGGAAGCTTAACTATAGGTTCAAGTACCCCATGAAATTAAAAAGGTTGAAAAACACTAATCTAGGTAAAAAAAAAAAAATGAAACCAGCCATAATATTCTCTTAAGTACAAGCCTAGTCTTGAGCAAAGTCTTAACTCTCTTAAATTCTATGAAGTCCAAGGGAGGTGAAGAAGCTGAATAAAAGTTGTAAGACAGTAGAGATTGGTTCATGGGGCTTACGAAAAAAGCCATCTCCATAACATAAAAGTTCAAGGTGAAATAAGTTCTACTGCAGAAGCTGCAGTAAGTTAGCCAGAACATCTAGCTAAAATAATCTAAGCAGCAGATTCTCAGTATAGACAAAACAACTTTACAGTGGAAGAAGACACCATCTTTCACAGCTTAAAAAAAAGTTACTTTCAAAGAAGTCAATGGTTGATTTTACAGTGTAAAAAGACAGACTGACTCCTTTGATAGGGACTAACATAGCTGATGACTTTAAGTTGAAGCCAATACTCATTTACCACTCTGAAAATGCTAGGCCCCTTAAGAATTACACTACACCAACTCTTCCAGTGCTCTATGAATGGAACAGTGAGTGCATCTGTTTATAGCATGGTTCACTGAATATTTTAAGTCCACTATTAAGAGCTACTGTTCAGAAAAAAAAAAGAAAGTCCTCTCAAAATATTACAGTCATTGACAATGTACCTGGTCCCCCAAGATCTCTGATAGAAATTAATTGAGATTAATGTTTTTGTGCCGGCTAACACAGCATCCTTTTTGTAGTTCATGGACCAAGGAATAATTTTGACCTTCAAGCCTTATTATTAAAGAATTACATGTTATAAGGCTATAGCTGCCATAGATCCTTTGATGTGCCTGGGCAAAGTAAACTGAAATCCTTCTGGAGAAGATTCACCATCACAGATGGCATTAAGAACATTTGTGATTTCATGAGTGCAGGTCAAACTATCAATATTATCAGAGTTTGGGAAACCTCTCACGGATGACAATGAGGGGTTTAAGATTTCACTGGAGGAAGTAACTGCAAATGTCACGGAAATAGCCAGGGTCTAAGTTAGAAGGAGATCCTGAAGGTGAAAGTGAACTGCTGCAAACTTGTGATAAAACATGAATGGATGAGAAGTTGCTTCTTATGGGTGAGAGAGTGGTTTCCTCAGATGGAATCTACTCCTGGAGAAGATGCTGTGAACATTGTTGAAATGACAACAAAGAATTTGGAATATTACATACATTCAGTTGATAAAACAGCAATAGGGCTTGAAAGAACTGACTCTAATTTTAAAAGAAGTCCTGCTCTAGGTAAAATGCTATCAAACAGTATGTTACAGAGAAATCTTCTGTGTAGGGAAGAGTCCATTGATTCTGCAAGCTTCCTTGGTGCCTTATCTTAAGAAATTGCCACAACCACCCCCACCTTTAGCAACTACCACCCTCATCAGTCAGCAGCTTCAACATTAGGCCAAGACCCTCCACCAGCAAAAGGGTCATGACTTGTTGAAGGTTCAGATAATTGTCAGCATTTTTTAGAAGTAAAGTGTTTTAAAATTAAGGCATATACATAGTTACTTAAGACACAATGCTACTTATAGATTTAAAAACTACAGTAAAGCATAAAAATTCTGAGAAACAAAATTTATGGTGATATTTGTCTTATTGCAGTGGTCTGGAGCCAAACGCACAGTATCTCCAAGCTATGCCATAAGGATGTGTGTGAAAGGTTTTGTATCAGAGCACAATCAGCATGCTTCAGATCCCATTGAATATGAATGGTAACGGAGAGAAAAGATGTGAGCATTTCTATTATTCTACATTCCTCATGGGCTGGATGGTTAGAGAACTACCCAAAGGTTCGTAAATAAGTGGTGAAAGAAAATCCATTTTAATATAAGATCATGATCATGAGGCCAGTAAGGACCAAGAACTGGCCATGAGCAAGTCACCGCTGACAATGAAAAAGCAAATTTAATACCGTCACAAATACAGAAGCCAAATTACAATAAGTTGAAATGGACTTTGAAAAATACAGACGGTGAGGTAGTTTCTTGTTTCAAGTGCTTGACTGTGATTGCAATTGGTTGATACCTAGAGTTGATCAACTTTGAGGAAGAGCGTTTTCTTGGGGAATAGCAGAAGAGCCCCTTTCCACTAAAAACTAAACAGAGACGATAAAGATGAAAGCAGATACAGATGAATTTAAAGATTGAGGTGGGCTGGGCACAGAGGCTCACACCTATAATCCCAGCACTCTGGGAAGCAGAGGCAAGTAAATCACCTGAGCTCAGGAGTTTGAGAACATCCACAGCAAGAGCGAGACTCTGTCTCTACTAAAAAACAGAAAAAGCAGCCAGAAATTATGATGGGAACCTGTAGACCTAGCTACAGGATGCTGAGGAAAGAGGATCACTTGAGCCCAAGAGTTTGAGGTTGCTGTGAGCTATGATGCCAGGACACTCTACCCAGGGTGACAGAGTGAGCCTCAATCTCAATCAATCAATTAATCAAAAATGATGATGTATATTGACATAACAACTAAGAAAATGATACGAAGGCTGTGTTATTTTCAGTTTGATGAAAATATCTCAAATTGTATATCAAAATACCACCCTGTACCCCATGTTTGCATTGTTGCACACAGCTATGATTTAATTAAAAAATGATGATGTGAAATAAATAAGCAGATTTAAGAATTTCTTAATGAAGTACAAGAATATGCTCTGAAAGAGAGAACAGTTGGGGTAGGATGATGAGACAAGCGATTAAAGTTGCAATGTCCTCCATAGACAATGGAAAGGCAAGCAGGCCACAGAAGTTACAGAAGGATTACTGAGTGGGCCAGAGTGTCCAGGTAAGAGTAGAAACCACCAATTAATTATATATCCAACATGTATTGGGGATGTTCTCAAAAAATAGACATCCAAATGAATTTCAGGAGGCAGATGATAGATTGAAACTATCTAGTTTAGGTAAAAGAGAAGGACCAGAAACTGTAGCAGCTTACGGTGTTTGTGAGAATGTACTGAGGGAAATGCACAGCAGAATAAGAAAGCCAGGTAGTCTTAGAAGAAGATAGAAGCCTGGTTTTAAAAGGTGAGTCTTGGGGCGGCACCTGTGGCTAAAAGGAGTAGGGCACCAGCCCCATATGCCAGAGGTGGCAGGTTCAAACCCAGCCCCAACCAAAAACTGAAATAAAAAAAAAAAACAAGTGAGTCTTGGCTCAGCACCTATAGCACAGTGGTTATGGCACTGGCCACATACACTGAGGCTGGTGGGTACAAACCCAGCCCAGGCCAGCTAAACAACGATGACAACTGCCACAAAAAATAGCCAAGTGTTATGGCTGGCATCTTTAGTCCCAGCTACTTGGAATGCTGAGGCAAGAAAGTGGCTTGAGCCCAAGAGTTTGAGGTTGCTGTGAGCTGTGACACCATAGCACTCTACCAAGGCCAACAAAGGGAGACTCTGTCTCAAAATAAATAAATAGTGAGTCTATAGGAGACTGAAAAATTAGATGTGGTTAAAGCATGAGTTTGCATATGTAGAGAAGTGAAAGATGTAAAATGGTAGGAGACTGTGGTTATAAATTGTCTCCTTTCTCATTAAAACTTTCCACTTCTTTTATTTACTTAAGGACCTGAAGTCAGAGCAGTCAATCTAAAAAATTTTTTATGGAAAGTATTAATGGCTCAGAGAAACTTTAAATGTTACTTTTGAATGTAATACTATTTGTAGTTGAACATGGTCTTTTGAAGCTTTGATTCAAAGAAATAAATAATTCAGAGGTTTTAGTTCTAGTGTAGCTGAGATGCACTGGGCGGGGGACCATCAAAGGAACTCACTGGAAAACACTGGTGGTTTCCATCTGCTAAGATACGACAATCCTTTTTTGCCTCCCACTTCTTGAGGTAAGAAAGAGCGCACCAGATGCTCTATGTTCAACAAATTGCTTTATTAAAAGGAATAGTTCTACATGAGAGGAACGCTGAGATCAAAGTTTAGATTGTGAGACTAGTAAGGAAATTTGTTTTTAAATAACCAAAAGTCCTCTGATAAAAACTTACAATAGAAAATCTCACCTATAGTTCTGGGAAAGTCATACTGAAGTCAACCCTTCTTGTCACTCCCATTGGAGTACTTCCATTCCCTACCCAGGGTTCAGGTGCCATACATGTTATTTTCACATTACCCTATTCTCTGATATGTCTTACTACTTTGCCTTTGGAGACAACGTGTCTCAAAGAAGTCACCCAAGTGGCTATCATCTTAGTACTTACTGGTACACATCTGGGTGGCACATTTTCTCAAATACAACACATAATACTTTTCTGTGAACATGCTTTCAAATTCATCATGCTCAAGTACCTAAAGAAAGATTAATATATTTATAAAGGTTATTAGTTGTCTATATACATGCTAAATATAATACAAACAAAAAAGCAAACAAAAAAGAATCCACCTATTTTCCACTTTAAAATAATGAAACTGGGTTTCAGCAAGAGGATGGGGGAATAGTTTGAGGGTCGGTGCCCTTCTTATCAGAGTGCACTGGGAAAAGCATCAATCACATTTTCTAAAAATTTACTTAAATGTAAATTGGAGACTTACTATGAAATTTGGCCAGATATAATTTAAAACTGAAAATACCGTTGTCAGAATATTAAGATGTAATTTTTAAAATTCTTCTTTTTCCAGCCTGAGCCAGAGCAAGAGCACATCTGTAAATGATAGCTGGGTTTGTGGCCGATGCCTACAGTATCAGCTACTTGGGAGGCTGAGGCAAGAGAATGGCTTGAGCCCAAGAGTTTGAGGTTGCTACAAGCTATGATGCATTCACTCTACTGAGGGCAACAAAGTGAGACTCTGTCTCAAAAAAATAAATAAATAAATAAAATTCCTCCTTTTTTTCATGCTGGAATTTGCATTTGCTTCACAGATCACATAAATTGCCTACTTATTCAAGCGGATATGTATATAAGAACATATACCAAATCAGAATGCCTTCCATGATGATTAGTCAAAACAGAAGATGTCAAACTGTTACATTACCCATCTTCATCTGAATCAGAAATCCCATAGCAAATTTGAACACTCAGAGCATTACTTTCACTTAGAAAATCCTCCAGGGAGGGAGCTTTGGGCCCATAAATCAAAAGAGATTACAGTGGAGTATTTTCAACTGTGACAAATATAACTTTGTTCCAATCCTTTAAACATTACTTAAGATATAATGGCACTCATATTGCCATACTCAGCAGTCTTAAAGGTCAAAAAATTTTTGAAATTTCTCATTAGGAATGTACTATAAAATAAACATAAAAAATAATGTAAAGCATCACATGTATTTGAAACAGTTCATTTTCAAATTTATCCAGGACATGCTTATAGTTAAAACATTTTCTCCACTCATTGAAGAAAATGATACATGTCACTTACATACAAATATTTAGAATAAGCTAGCTTCTTGCTAATAATTCCAAAGAAAGATCCTTTAATGTACTTGGAACAAATATTATTCGAACATATGTCATATTTCAAAACTTTTTATGATACACTAATGCCAATCAAACTTTGATCATTCCCTATGATTTGAAAGCTCTTTTTATGAGTGGCTCTAAGTCTTGATTAACCTAATCAATGTAAATTAAGCCAAGTTTTCTCACAACTAGACTTGATTGTTTACATTTTATTTTTCCTAAAATCACCTAAAATAATCTAATACATTTGGTCAAGTAAACCAACTTATAAATTCAGTTCACTTTCTCTGAATGAAAAACAGAACATTAATGATAATTATTGATTCCTAGTTAAAGTATATAGCTTTTATAAGTACTTGATATTGGAAAACTCCAACATGTATCACAGTAAAGTGAGAAAAAATAATAAATGAAAATACATTTTTCTAAGTGGAAAAGCATGTTTTAGGGCAAAATTAACCTTGTTTTGAATTCTTAATACTCTGCTATTTGTAGACATTCAATCCTAGGCAAGCTACTGAAACTCTTAGCCTCAGTTCCCCCCACTTTTAAAATGAGGACAAAGGCCCCTCTCAGGGGCCTCATTGGGATGGGCATCATGTGTATAAACACATAACATCGTGTTTGAAGTTCTATTAGCAATGAAAGTTATTATTTAAGCATAATGAGGTAACCATGGATGAGGCTAAAAACCCATGCTTACCAGGTTTTTGTACCCTAATGTACTGAAGGAATCAATGTCTAGGACAAAAATCCAGATTGTGGGAAGAACTGAAGTGTTTGAGATAAGGATCGGGAAGCGTTCAGCTACTAGTGACAAATGAGAACATGGAAGGAGAGCCCCAGGGGCATATCTGGGCTTTTGTAGTAGTTATAAAAGACATTGTTGGGGCAAAGCAATATCATTTTAAAAAGATAGGTACTGAGGTAGTAGGTGTGCATGGAGTCTTCGGTAGTACAGAGATGGCCAGTTTCTTACCCAGTCACCAACAGGGTTACAAATGTCTCTAGTCTCAATAATAAATTAATAAAATAACATAATAAACTAACCCACATTGGAATTCTATTTCCCTTAAAGAGTAGCAGGATAAAAGAGGAAAGGACATTAACTTTTTCAGATGCTTTGCAGACATATCAGAATAACTGAACATCTACATAAACAGTGAGCCAGATTTTAAAATACTGTATTTTGAAACATTTAGGGAACAAAGCCTCATGGTTAGTAAGTGGTAGAGCTTGAATTTAACTCCAATTTGGCCCATAAGTACTTTACTCTGAAACTACCCCTCCTTTAATACCAGTTACAACCACCAAATTAATACAGGGTCCAGAACTTCTTTTGAAATTCTATACAATTGAATTCATGAATCCATGAATCAATCCCACACTTAGATAACCTGATGACTACCATAATTTCCAACACTCAGATACTTCATATAGGCCCAAATAACTGTGTTTGTTACATTACCGTGTGTGTTACGGCTTTATTTCCAGCGTGACAGTAAAGATCATTCACCATCACTCTAGACCCCTGGTCAGAAACAGAAAGAGGTAAGATGGGGCAGTGCCTGATACCTGGCTTGCAGGTGCCCCATCCCTGGAAAAAGGT
>NW_003852411.1:1194732-1196959 GCF_000181295.1 Otolemur garnettii
CCACCATTAATTATAAAATATATCTTGGCATATGGAATTAGGTAGGAATCCTACCTCTATCTGTTTAGGCTAATTGTCCCAGAACCATTTATTGACTCATTTCTTCTTTCCTCATTGATATGAAATTGCTGTATTATCATAAGATAAATTATTTTATAATGTTTTAATCAATAAATCTGTTTCTGTATATGAGAATTAATCCAATAGTCTCTGTTTGAATTAAATGTCACCATTTAGATTACTTTATAGGAATCTGAAAACACTATTAATCCCAACTGGAATCTTCTCAAGCCATTCAGCATATCGTAAGGCAACAGTCTCCACCTCTTGGTCTGTGATTTGGAAATATACAGGGTTTAAACATAATGAAGAAAGTAATTGGAACACAGCCTTGAAATTTTTCTACTGAAGTTTTTTTTTTATTTTAATGTGTCTCATTAATTTCATATTCAGAAACCTAACGTGCCCTTTTCTTCCTTCACCGCTACTAGTAAAAACTTGAGACTATGGTTTGAGTTTGAGGTTTGATTGGATGTAATTGAGTTCCTCTGCCTTGCATAATCACCACAAGAGAGGGCACTGACAGTTTTATCCCTCTCAATTCTCTTCTAAATTATGCAGATGCTATTGGTTCTTTTAAATAGTCCTCAGCATCATCCCTTATAAATTGCTTAGAAACCCAAGACTGATTAACCATCAGAATGAGTGGCTATGCTGGAAATGGCATTAGTTAACCATTATGCTCAGCTGCTCCTCAATTAGCCTAAGATAGACTCCAGCCCACTCAGCTGTGCCGCCTTGGATAAGTTCCTTAATTGCTCTATGCTTCATTTTTCTCATCTGTAATATGGGAATGATAATAATAGTATCCACCTCATATGATTGTTATGAGGATTGAATGTGTTAATATTTATAGAACATTTAGAAAGAGCCTGCACACACTCAGTACCATGTTACTCTTTGTTATCTAATTGAATTTATTTTTCATAGCCTGTGTCTCCCATTTCTGCACCCATGTTATTTCCCACTCCATCCCGATACTACTGAGTATTTTCAAAAGTTGTACTCTATCTCAGAATAAAAATTAATTATGTCATCAAAGTATGACGTCCCATAAAGCTAACTTTATTGCTCCTCCTATGGTATATTTGGATTTAAAGAAGAAATAAAAATATTACACTTGTCTTATTTAATTTTGTAATGCTACAGTGGAATACCTAGACTTGATAATTCATAATAAACAGAAATTTAGTTCTCACAGTTCTGGAGACTGGAAATTTCAAAGTCAAAAGGCCATCATCTATTAAGGGTCTTCTTGCTGCATCTTAGCATAGTGGAAGTCATCACATGGGCAAGAGGGAGAGAAGGGAAATAATGTGTCCTTTATAAAGACCTCACTCCCTGGACAACAAATCCACTTCTTCAATATGGCATTAATCCATTCCTAAGGGCCAATAACCTCTCAACACTGTTATACTAGGGATTGAGCCTCTAATACTTAAACTAAAATTTGGGGGACACAGTGAAACCATAGCGCCCGCATATAATTGAATGTTTAGAGAGAGGTAGGAGAGGAACTAGGTACATAAAGGTAACTTTTCAACATTTTTATAACCATATTACAAAGCAGCTACCAAATTCGGGGCCCCTGTAACTAAAGGTACAAAAGTCAGAGGCAGAGAGGTCAATGTATACCACTTATATAATCTATTGTATTTCTACTGGGATCAAAGTACACAGAACAAAAACTCCTAAAAAGCAACCCTGCTGTTTCCAGCACGAGGTGAAAGCCCAAGAACCTACTGAAGTATAAATAACATATACTGTCTGAGGCCAGTCCCCTCTCAGCCAAGCCAGGCTGACTCTGCTAAGAAAAATTGACCTATTCTGTATTACCAAAGATCACTGTTATTTCTAACATAAATCGACAAAAGAAAGAAATAATCCTACAGCCTCCCTGCTCAACTAAAGTAGAATTCCTCAGGAACTCAATCCCTTCAGATGGCAATGTCCTATGAGAGAGCAAAGTCTTCATTTCTCTCCACAAACTCCAGCTATTCCCTGTGTTCTCTCAAGGACCAGAGCACTGTGAAAATTAGTCCATTGGGAACCCTCATGTCAAATGTCACCCTTGAGTTACCTACCTTTTTCCACATTCTCTGTATTTTTTCTCACATGGATCAAATTCTCATTGTTCCTTCCTTTACCAAACCCTTCTACAGACAGT
>NW_003852411.1:1197467-1217639 GCF_000181295.1 Otolemur garnettii
CCTTGGACATGAATGATAATGAAAAAGCTTTACATTTTTTTCAGAGTCCTCCTCACCTGATTTTTTTTTCAGTAATAGGGATCATTCTAGAATTTCTCCACACTCCTCTCTTAATAATTCTCCCCATTCTCAACAGATAATCTTGACACCTTTAGTCAGAGAGGAAATAGAAGATATGATATAACAAATTCCTTAACTTTCTTCCCTTAAATGAGTCTATCCAAAGACCTAAGTTGCATTTTGCTACTTTCAACAAGAGACATACACCTGTTCCTTCTTGGTAGTCATTGATTCACCTGTTAAGCTTGATTTGCGGTATCCCCTTATAACTGGTTCCATGAACAAAAATACCTTTTCGAAGTTCTCTTATGTTTCAGGTTCCTAGGCTAGTAAGATTTGCTAACCAGAACTTAGTAATTTTCTGTTTCCCTGATCCTTTCCTTTTGAGGTGGTTTTCAGAAATGGTGGATTCTTCTTGCATTAATAGATAATTACAAAGGCTTACACTACTTAAGTGCTCAGAGAAGTCAAGATAAGCTTCATTTCACCAGAAACCTTGCTCAAAGACCCAGGGAGCAACCTACTCCCCACCACCCATACTTACACCACGCCAAAAAGATAACATATAACCCCCTAGCTTGTCTGCTCTGCAAGGCATCTACCCATTATTTCCTGATCATGTGATATATGAGCAAGTATAGTTTTTCACTGTGCTTGCATGCCCTGCACTCTACCCCAAACAGGCAATGATGCTCACTCACTTCATGCATCATTCATTTCACCTCAAAAAACTCCTAGCCCCACCAGTTGGTGAGGTGGATTGAAGCAGTTCTCTCACCTCCCAGTTGATGCCCTCCACAATAAACTTCCTTTCTTCCTTGGCAATCCTCAATGTCTCAGTGATTGATTTTCTGTGTGAACAGAGAAGCAATGAGCCTGCAGTTGGGAGGGTGGGGATAACCCTTTGTTACAGCCCAAACATGTTCATTGCCCACTGTTCAAGAAGTTAAAGGGGAGAAGGAGTTTAATATCATAGGTGCCATGCCTCGAGACTGGAGGAATTTTTCAAATGCATCCCCCTAAGAATTTTGGAGAAAGGGTTCTTAAAGATAGTTTGGTGGGCATTGGGCTAGGTAATTGGGTCTGCTGACGGGCTTGTATTGGGGTGGAATCATAGAAGGTAGAAACTGTCTTCTTTTGCTGAGTCAGTTTCTGGATGTGACTGATGGTCTCAATACCAGTGGAGTCAGTTCCTTACTTTGGGCCACTATTCTGGGGGGGTCAGACAGTCCCCGAGAATGTAGGTGGAAGAGATCTCAGAAGCCCAAGAGCCCATCGATCCATGAATGGATCAATAAACTCTGGTATATGTACACCATGGAATACCATGCAGCCATTAAGAAAGATGGAGACTTTACATCCTTCATGTTTACATGGATAGAGCTAGAAAATATTCTTCTTAGTAAAGTATCCCAAGAATGGAAGAAAAAGTATCCGATGTACTCAGCTCTACTATGAAACTAATTTATAGCTTCCATAGGAAAGCTATCACCCAATTTTAGCCCAGGAATATGGGGAGAGGGGAGAGGGAGGGGAGGGGATGGGGGAGGGTGGGTGAAGAGAGTGTGATTGCTGGGATCATGCCCATGGTTCATCCTCTAAGGGTACATGTGAATCTCTCTAATTGTAGAATATAAACGTCTTAACATAATAACTAAGAAAGAGTCATGAAGGCTATGTTAACCAGTTGGATGAAATTATTTCAAATTGTATACAGAAACAGTACACTCTACTCCATGATAGTATTAATGTACACTGCTATGATTTAATAAAAAAAATAAATAAAGTGAAGTGCTCAAAGAAACACATACACACACACACACACAAAAAAAAATAGCCTTATTTTTCACAAGGGTCATGTTATCTATGGGAGCAATAAGGAGAGCTAAGAATCTTTATGATCATTAGCTATGACTCCTGAATGGTAAGAAATTACAGGAAAGTAAACCAGGAAACAATGGAGATACAGAAACACACACACATCGCAGAGCTTAGGTCCCTACCACAATTCTCACATTGTGGTCCTTTATTAATTTTATAAAGGAAGATTTTTTTTTCCCTTTGTGGGTTAATACTCTCACCATGAAGAACATAATCTGCCTTTTTACTTATGAACTAAACATTGTAGAGTCACCTATAAGATAATTTGGAATTTCAAACATCTTAAAAATTAGCCTGTACATTCCAAGAAACAAACAAGATAAATATATGAAATGTGAAATCTACCCAGACCCTGAATGGATTCTGAATGCCCAAGAATAAATATTATAGGTGCTTTGAAAACTGTAATAAAATCTTTTTAGATACTCTGCAGGATGTGGGAATCTTGTTCAGGCTAATAATCTAGGAAAACTGTGAAAATGAACCTGCCTAAAGGACCAGGACTCCTTCCTTCTCACAAGAGGGAGTTGCCGAAATGGTGGAGAATAACCTGCCAGTAGTATTTATGACTGCATTTTTCAAGCTTATTCTGAGGTAATCAAGTATAATTTAAGGTGACCTGACCTGAATCCTGAACGTTAGAATACCGAGGTTTTATTCTTTCTATTCTTACTCTCACATTTGTTATTGATACTGCAAGTCTCCATTCATTGATCATTTTGTTTTTAAAATTGTTAACCTCTCCCTCTCTGCTATCTCTATGCCATCATCATCTAAATTTACTCATCTCTCAATCATAAAATAAAAAAGCTGTCCCTTGAAATTACAACTCCCTTCAAATAATTGCCCTATCTCTTTTTAACCTTCACGGCTAAACTTCTTCAAAGAATTACTTTCCTCATGGTTTCCACTTTTTGAAATCTAATTCATTGAACTGTGGTTTCTTTGCTTACCACTGTGATGACATTACCCACAAAAAAAGAGCCCAGCCTTGTTACTAACTGCAGAAATCTATTTCAGGCCTTAACACATTGACCTCTGCAACATTTTCGATAGCTGGCCATTCATTTTTGTTTCTGACAATCTTTCCTTTTCTTACCTTCCCTAAGTTGAGATTCTTTCCTTTCCCCTCACTGTTCTAGTGTTTTCTAAGACTCCTTCATGTATATCCTCTTCTTTAAACTATTCCTTAAGTGTTGGTGATCGTAAAACAAATGTCTCTCTTTTTTTTTAAATCTCACCTTTCCAGTCTTCCTGGGTAATTCATTTCTCCTCTTGGCTTCCATTATGTTTTCCTTATATTTTAGTGTTTGTGTTCCTCTAAAGTTCATGTTGAGACTTAAACCCCAATGTAACCATTTAAGAGGTGGGGCCTAGAGGTGATTGGATCATGGCAGCTCCTCCCTCAGGAATGAAATAAAGACAATCTTAAAGAGGTTTCACCCAGTGTGCAGCCGTCTTTGTTCTTCTTCTTTTCACCATGCGAGGACAAAATGTTCATTCCCTCTAAAGGATGCAGCAAAAAGGCGCCATCTTAAAGCACAGATCAGGACCTCATCAGACACCAAACCTACCAGCTTGATGTTGGACTGCACAGCATCCAGAACTGTGAAAACTAAATAAATTTCTGTTTTTTATAATTTACCCAGACTAGGGTATTTTGTTTTAACAGCATAAATAGGCTAACATATGCCTTTTACATGAATGACTTCCAAAACCCAATTTTTAGCACAGCTATATCTCCTGAGTTAGAAAGTGTGTGTATGGAGATTACCCAAATTTAGATCCCTCCTACACCACTTACTATCCATTTGAATTTAAGAAAATTATTTAATCCTCCTGTACCTCAGTCTCATCTACAATATAGTAAAACCAGTAATATCTAAGTAATATGCCAAAGAGTTATGGGAGAGTTAAATGCACTATGTATTATTTCATACTTAATACATTAACTGCCACATGAGTTGTATTTAACTTAAGCTAGTTTTGAGTCTGGGGCCTCCTGAAACATATATAACACACATGTCCCAAGCACACTAACTGTCACACTAGAAAAAAACATTTTTTTTTTCCCTTGGGGCCATGTTGTTTTATTAGGGCAGCCTCAGCCAAGAGATGTGTGAGTTACATATGAGGCTGTGGGCTTAAAACTGGTGTGAGTTAAACACAACTCACATGGAAGTTAATGTGCTTGACCTAATAAAACACTGTGGTTTTCATTTTGTCTTCTGATATGTCAGTCAATATGTTGATATCATCATTTGGGTATCTCATTGTAACTTTGAATTTGACAGGTTCCTAACTTGAGTCATCATCTTTACATATATCATTGAGATATCCTAGCTTCTACTGAGAGTTTAAGACTCCTTCACTTATTTGCTATAAGGTGCTGGGTAGCTAATACACTCATTGTAATGAGCAAAAGGATTAAAAGATACTGAGTTCTCAGGATAATCTTTTCTCTTTGGTTTCAATTCTCTTAATTTTCCCTTTGTCCTTTGTATGCAAATTCTCTTGGAATTTGATTTCATCAATATTTCTTTATTGAGGATTTGATTCTCATTTACTTTTGAAGTTGAACTAAGATTTCCACCCACTTAGAAGACTTGCTAAACTTTAGGGAAAAAAAAGTTTTTTTCTAAAAACGTCTTTTTCTTCTTTTCTTTCAGAAAACTTCTTTTCTGAAAAAATATTTGAATTAATCTTCCTTAGAGTCTCCTTGATATCTAAGGGAATAAAGAATGTACTTTAGTGATAGGCCTAAGTGAAAGGGACCAAAGTGACTATTCAATTTCATTACATATGGAGGCATGAAGAAATTTTCAGTTGTTCACGTTTAGTCCAGCATGGCTCACCATAAGACCATCTTGGGAATTTGGGGCTAAAACATCAATGTCCTTCATCCTGCCTTGTCTTCTATAAGAGAGTCTTTCAAATGTCTTATAGGGGCAGCCACAGCCTTAGTAAATAGTTGTTTGAAGATCCCAGAATTGAGGTCCTGGTCAAGTATATTTCTATTTCTTTATGTCTTTCAGCACGAAGTCCTTCATGACTTTACTCTAATTTCTCTAATACAGGAGTCCTCAAGGTTTTTAAACAAGGGGCCAGTTCACTGTCCCTCAGACCATTGGAGAGCCAGACTTAGCACCCGAGACGAGTTGGCTGCTAAGCAGGATAGGCAGCAGTGGCAAAAACACCTGGCGGGCTGGATAAATGTCCTAGGTGGGCCCCATGTGGCTTGTGGGCCGTAGTTTGAGGACTCCTGCTCTAAAATATCATCTTATCCTGTTAATCCTCTTCTCTTGTATTCGGAAGCTATAATAACTAACCATTCTTTGAGCTATGTATTTTTTTTTTTTTTACCTATAGGTCCCTTAATTTCTTTTGTTAACTTTATTCATCTTGCTTTGTCTAGACCTTTAACATATGCTTTAAAAAGATCCAAAGGAAAATTTCAACTCTTCCCCATTCCTATTCCATATGACATGTTCTTGCCACATTCCAACGCCCTCCCATCTCATATTTAGATTTTTCTATTTAAGTAGTGTGCTCGTACATATTTCATGACAGGATATCCTGAGGTAAAGAAGCCCTAATACTAATCATTTATAGATTTCCATAGAGGAAATACTCCCACCATAGCCAGTTTCAAGCAAACAATGTCATGTCACTGTGGATTTGAGAAGAGATGAATATAATTGGCTCTTGCAAGTTTGTGCAAGCTCACATCAGCCTTGACTTGCTTACCTCATTGTTTCATTTATTAAACAAATATCTACTGAACATTTAGTATATGGAATAAACCAATGCTGAGAATGGAGCAACAATCCAATCCCAGTTTCTGCCATCAGAAGTTCTCGGGCATGTGGCATAAATACCAATACAAAGTTAGGAGGCATAAATGACATCAAGAAACAGAGACAGGGGAGGAAATGTGATTTTTATAAAGGTATTAAGGAAGAAATCACTGAGAAGGTGTTTTACAGGTAGACATTCAAATGAAGTAGGAGGGTGGGCTGTGTCCATACCACAGCCAACAAAGCCTTCTATTATAACAGATACAGGGGAAAATGCAAGGTGAAGAAAGCTTGAGACAGGAGAGTACTTGACATATTTAAGGGATAGCAAGGACATTATGGCTAGAGCAGAGTGAACAAGGGGAAAAATGCTATGAAATGAAGCCAAACTATGAAGTTCCTCATAGTTCATCATTAAGCACTTTGGATCTTATTTTTAGTAAAATGGGAAACCATCCATGTCAGAATGAGGGAAAAATACGACCTACTATGTTTAACCATAATACTCTGGCTGCCTTGCAGAGAAGAGTGTGCAGAAGGTCAGGAAAGAAGAGCTAAAAGGTTCTTACAGTGATCTAGAAAAGGAGAAGTTACCAGCTGTTCAAGGGTCAGCACTGAAGGATCAAGACAGAAGATCATGACATTGGCACCATGGAGATACCAGTGAACATGAAACAGTAACTTCAAGATGTGAGGACAAAACTTGATAGGAGTAGATTCAGTAAAAATTGGGATTAGAAAAACTACACAAAAGTGATAAGCGACTCTTACGTTTTTCTCTGCAAGGGAGAGAAAAATTGTGGGTTAGCTCTAGGACTGTTAGGTAAGCGGTATTATTTCTCAACAGGAGATTACAGAATAGGTATATGCTGATGAGAATAATCCAGCAAAGCGGAAAGCAGTGAAGATGTGGGGCGAGAGGAAATTTTCAGGAGTAAAGCCATTGAACAGAAGAGTGGATAGGATTTAGTGCCCAAATGTGGCTAGCTTTAATTGCAAGGAAGGCAGCCCCGCCCTCGCAGTGTGTGGGAATCTGAGAGCCTGAGGCAGGAGCAGGTAAGGAGTAGTTTGGTAGTGTTGAAGGAAGCATATGGGAGTTTTCTTCAAATTGCTTCTACTTTCTCAATGAAATAAGGAGGCAAGTAAGCATATGAAAGTGAGGCCAGGAGGAGGAGGAATTTTTGCAAGCTCAAAGAAAAAGGTATAAATTATCCTCAGTGTGTGCTGGAACTGACTCCTTTGAGTTTAAGAGAGCTGAGTGTGCTCATCTCTTCCCGACTCCACCATCACTGATACCACAGGGGTAACTTGAAATCAGCCTGGGTGGAAATATTTACAATACAAAAATCAGCAAATGTTATAGATCAAGACTTTCCCTTCACCCCCAGTAAGCCATTAATGTTTTACCAGCACATCACTGAAATTACTCATCTGGGTCAGAGGGGGAATAAAGTCATTAGGGAAATGCAGTATGCGATATAAATAATACAGGATGTAATAAATATAGTATAAGCTCCAGGTAGCACCTTGGCTCCCTTGATGTTAACAGTCATGGATTAAAGTGAGAAGAGTCAGCCCAGGGCTGTGTGTGTACATGCCCGTGTCTTTTCCCCAGTCACATCCAACTGCTCCAGGGGCTCTGGATAAATTTATCCAGATCTGAGGTTTTGTCAGCTAAAGGAAGGAGAAGCCAAGGAACTCAGGGAGTGATTGTACTAATGAATCATAGGATATACACTGGGTAAGGAAGGAGAGAGGATATTAAATGAATGATGCATCATGAGATGATAGGCTCAATGGATTAGAAATTCTGCTGGAGACAAAGACCTGTTGCAGCAGGAAGACCAGCGACCATGAACTAGCCTGCCAGAACCCTAACTTCAGAGACTCACTCTTTCTACTTTACATCCTGAAAAATCAGGATGATGCCTGGCATACACAGAGCACCCAGTAGTAAAGGTTTATTGCATACGTGAATGCATAAATGTCATGAAGAAGTAGGTATCAGAGTTGGTTGTAAATTATATAATGACTGGTAGCCCCAACAACTGAGAATTCTATCAGCTGACAGCTATTGGCTATCAGCACCTTTGGGGATACCCTCAGTAACAGAGAGACTTCACCCCAAACCCTACTCTTCCAGGGTAACCCAAACCAGTGAGAATCTGATGCAGGCCGAAATGTCCAACAAACTATAGGTATCTCTGAGATGGTATTTTAGTCTGAGAGCTCCACACGGGGCCAGCTCAGAGAATTATCAGGACCACATTTCAGCTAGCTTCTCAGTCTGTCAAACTCTGCTTCTTTGCCCTCTTTTCTACAGTGATTGATCCCAAAGGTCCTAATAACATCCTGCACACTAAACTTTGTCTGGGAGTCTGCTTCTGCCTAGTGATCAATTCTAACCCCCTCACAATGTCATTGAGAAAGGTGTCTTCCAGAGATGACAGTTTGCCTACACTATGGGATGTAAGCCCCAAATGTGACCATGTTTAATTCACATGATTCCAGTGTATACAACTGGCAAACTGGCATCCTCCAAGAACAACCAATGCTTGCAGGATCATATTAATTTTTTTTTTTTTAACTAAGAGGGAAAAAAGAAAACAAGAAGCAGGAATAGAAGGGAACTTAATAGAAACATTTTTCTTCCAAATACTTTAGTTCATCTAATTGTTTCAATTTATCTTCTTGACTTTTTTCTTTTGAATAATGACATTGAATAAGCAGTGGAATTCACATTATGCAGGCATGAGCTTAGTCCATGGATATTATTTTATTATTATCCATTTAAGAAATCTATTAGCCATTTTTGAATTTCATAATGAAAGGGCAATATAATCCGTTGTGTGTGTGTGTGTGTGTGTGTGTGTGTTTTTCCCTCTGGCCTTTGTATAAGACCTACACATTCAACGGCTGTCTTAAACACAGATCTTTATTAACTAAAATCCATCAGGAATTAAAAAGGAAACCCTCTGTTTCATAGGACAATTACACCATAAGTTTATTTTTATCTCAGCATACAAAGAAAGTAACCTTTCTTATTAATAGCTCAAATATCAAATACAAAAGACAGGTTTAAGGAAATTGTTTTTATAATTTCTGACTGTCACTCTAAGTGCTACCTGGCATTAATCCCATAGCATGAATAATAAGACTTAAGTGGGAAATTTCACCTTTGGCATGGTACAATGATTTCAAAGTGCCACAATACTATTAATACATTTTATTAATCCATGCAACTGGCTTTGCACCACAAGATAAATATTCTGTTAAAATGAACGAGCTTGGAAAATATCTCTACAAAAATGTTTCCCAAGTAGGCAAAACTATTCCAGGACAAGAAAACAAACAGATAAGTAAGGTATGTGTTCAGGACTTCCTAAGCTATAAGATCAAGAAACTAGACTCACAATTAAATCACAAAACATTAGGGAAGTGAAAGGGCCTTAGAGATCAAATAGACCCACACGTTTAGGGTGCAGAGACCAGGACAAAGAGCTTGTTAGTGGCAAATACAATTACGAGACCGTAGCCTAGCACTGCCCAATAAAAATATAATGCAAGCCACATAAGGTGGCTTTAAATTTTCTAGTATCCACAATAGAAATAAATAAAAACTAAACAAGTGATTTTAATTTTAGTAGTATGCTGAACTCGATATATCTAAAAGGTTATTTCATCATAAAATCAGGATAAACCATTATAAATTAGAAATTTTATATTCTTGTGAATAATACTGTCTTCAAAATCCAAACTAAGACGTGCTATACTCTTTCACGAGTATAGCACATCTTAGTTCGGATCAGCATAATTGAAGCGCTTAACAGTCACTTACGCCCAGTGGCCAGCGTACCAGACCACCCAGCTCGGCTTCAGCCTTTTACTGTTTCTTCACTCACCATATACACACTGCCCGTCAGGAAGGCATCTTTTATTTGCAAATAATTTTCTCCCATCTGTCAACAGCTGCCAGAACTATTCTATTCCAGTCTCAAACAAATAAAGTTGCCTCTCTTACAAGTGCTGTTTTAAGTGTATTTTTTAAAAAACTGTTTTATGGATTCCGTTTATGTGGTATTTCATTAATCTACATTGTTCTTACTTATAAATAGGTTTTAACTTTCTACCTTTCAAAAATGTTTATGAATCTGATACTTCTTGTAATTTCTTCATGTGGAGTTCAGCGTGAAGATATGTCACAGAGGCAAGAGGAACTTGCTTCATTTTTGTAAGTCACTCGCATTATCATTCATTTAATTTTCAGAGACCACTGTCAGAGAATATTGGAGTCTGAATTGCTTACATGAAGTTAGATGGCTGAATCTGTAAAGTGAGATTAGAATAGTTTTCCAAAGAAAACATGGCCTAGGAGTAAGATGATATGGTGTAGATTAAAAGGTTAGAAGCACACGAGTAGCTAAGTAAAGACACTGCTTATTATCATTAATATTCCAAAACTTTATACGGCACTTTTCTCTTGGGTATGATAACACGTACAAAGGCCATTTCAAATGTTGTACTGATAGACCGAATCAACGGGAAGAGTTTATGAGGCCATCACATTTCATTGCCTTCAATATCATCAGTGTCATTATCAGAAAATGGAAACTACAAGCTATTATGTGTTAGACACTGTAATAATTTTACATGGATTATTTTATTTACTTTTCATGGGGAGAATTGCCATAATTATTCTATGTACGTCATTTTATGTATTCTTTATAAAATCTTAAAAACATATAGTAGAGTTTAACATCAATATTCTAAAGATGAGAACATTTACCTGAAAGATTAGAAAATATGTCCAATCATATCCAGGAGGAAGAATTCAGAGACGTAACTTTAGAAGCGGTATAAGGAATAAAGATAATTCAAAGTACATACTATTTCTCTTTTAAATCTTTCTAGTTAAAAAATTGATGATACATAAATGAAGCCTTGTGTATGTTGGCAGACCTAGCGGTTTAATAAAATAAGCATGAAATGTGAGTGTTTCTTCCCACATTCACCATGGGAATTAAGTGATATAATAGATTATTGACCTGAAATACTGTACAAAGATCCTTTGACTATAGCAAACACTCATTACATACATGTTAAAATAAAAGGGAATTCAATAACTATGGGCCCTAATATTTGTCAAAATTTTTAAATAGTCCTGAAAGGAGAAAACGGTGCAATGAACATCAATCAGCTACACAGTGATTTAATCAGTCACATCTGCCTTATGGTGTCATTGTTATTCAGCCTTTATTTCATCATCGTGTCCAGAAGTATCTCATAAAAGTTTTCAAGGAGAAATATTAGGCAGAGACTTTCTCAGAAACCCCATCACAGCTACCACAATCCTTTTCTCATCTTTCTAAATACCTCTATTGTGATACAGAGACTGAATCACACGCTGAAACTGGAAATCATGATGTGGAAGGCTGGCTTGATGCTATATTCAGAAACACACAATATGGAAAAAATGCATAATTAAGGAAAAAACCTATTTCCAATGGATATTCTCTTCCAAATTCTCTCATCAACTTTCTTTGTATTGTCATTGCATTTAAATAAAGCATCTTTCCGGATGTGTTTTTTAAAGGTTTCCTTTTTGGTTCCATTGAGAATATGCTGCTTAACTCAGTCATGCTGCAACACATTGAAACTCAATAAAAGTACATTTTAGAATGGCTTAGTGAGATTATAGGCAATTGAACTTTACAAGCTTCATTTTATTTTAATGTAAATTGCCGTGCATTTTAAGATGCATATTTTTCACCTTATTAAGCATATGATTCATTTGAAAAAAATGTTGTGTTTCTAACAAGGGTAGGTGTATAATGAAATCTGATTTTTACTTTCTAACTCAAACATAAATAAATTTGTGCATAAATATTTTTCTGGATCTAACTTAAACTATATTGTGTGGAGCAGAGGAGGCAAACTTTAGGGCAGGATTGCTCTTCCTTGATTTTATGCACGACTCTCTGTCAACCTTCAGTTCTTGGCTTATCAGATTAGGCCTCATCATGACATTTGACCAAATAATCATGTTTATTTTATTGTGAGTGTTTCTATAATCGGTAATTATACCATCTTCTGCTGCTAGAAGGCAGGGTCTCAGAAGGTAGAAAAACTCTAGGTCCATTCACAGTTAAGTTCGGAGAGACCATGACTTTTCCCATCCCTAAGCAAATATTTCTGAATGAACAAATTGTGAGGTAAAAGTTATCTTTTGTTATTTTCAAGAAAATATTATTAAAACACCATTACACACAATTGCTGATAGCTTTTGTTTTATGTAATAATTCAAGTCTCAAAAGAAAATGTTTTTGATAGGGTTTTTGTGTTCTTATTTGTTAGCTATTACACATTAATATCCACATGTGTCTATTTCCCAAATAAAGAATGGGTCTATTTTTAGGTTTTACACATTAATTTTATGGTAGAAATTTCAAGTTTTAAAATAGTTTTTAAATAGCTTTAAAGGTTTATATTGTCCTATAAGAAAAATCATTATTTCTTAGATTTTTTTCCCAGTTCTCTACAAGTTTTGATCAAATGAACTTTTTTCCTTTCAAGTGAATTTCAAATGAAGAATACATACTTTTTTCTATTCTTAAGCAAATTTCAATTCTTTATTACTAGTCTTCTAGAAACTGAAACAAAAAATCTGGAGATGGCATGGAGGATTAGGGCAATACAAACAGAAATCAGAATATGCCTTGTCTAAAAAATGATATGTAGGGGCTATATATCTTTGAAGTTGATTGAAACTTCTGTAATTCTTATTATAAATTAAAAAATAAATATTCTATATATTTACAGGGTCTAATGTGATGTTTTGCTGCATATCTATTGTTGTATGATTAAATCAAGCTAATTAATACATTCATCATCTCACATAATTATCCTTATTTTGTAATGAGAACATTTAAAATGTATTATTTTATCAATTTTGAAATACATATATATTACAGTATTGTTAACTAAGTCACCAGGCTATGCAATAGATCTCAAAAGCTTATTTCTTCTGTCTAACTGAAGCTCTATACCCTTCAACCAACTTCTCCCCATTTCCGATGCCTACCCCCCGGTAATCCCCATTCTACCCTCTTTTTCAACGAGTTCAAGATTTTTAGGGTCATCATGAAAGAATCTTCTTATGTAATTTAGCACATACATAAGCCTTCTGGTATTAGCCTTGGTCATTCTATGTATCTAAGAGCATAAACTCTCAGAGGGCATGGTCCATGTATTATCATTGTTGTATTCTTCTCAGCAGCCCATAATAAGTCTGAAATGAGCATTTAGTAAATAATTTTAAGTGTATGAATACAGACTTATGTTAAAAATGTAACTTTGCATTACTTATTTAGAAATAAGACAATGTATTAATAATAAATAATGCCAATCTTTAGAGACTATATTACTATCAACAAGTTAACTCTCTTAGAAAGAGTATTATAAGAATAATCCACCAATTAAATTTATATAAACACCAGGTTGCTTCACTCAATTTCAAGACTTACTTTGCAATGTGAAAGCTGGCCAGCCATACGTGATCAAAGAATAGACGAATAGACAGCAAAAGAAAAGATACAGTTTGTTATTAATTTGTCTCCCTTACTGGAGAAAAAAATAACAATTTTGTCAGTAGATTTATCATCCTATATGAACGGTAAAACATAAATATCATAGCAAGCTGTCACCAACTCAATTCTAAAATCATTTATCATGTTTCTATTTTGTACAATAAACTAAATGCAAGAGACGGACAAAACTCAGTGTGATCAAATCCTTCACTTATTAGATTTTAGTCTATATGGTGTGATGGACATGTAGACTACGAACTATAAGAAATGTAACTATGAAATGACCTAAATACAAAAGAGCCATTCTGTGGAATAGAAAATGCAGCATATAGGTATGAGTTTAATAGGAAATTTTATGGAACATTAATAACTCTGTGGGGCTATGATAAAGGCTAATGGCCAAACAGAAAAGTTGTAGCCATTACTGTGTTAGGCTCATGGGGTCATCTGAAGGCCATAAGGTAATGTGATGGTCAAGTTCTTAATAGAATATAGGTGCCAGCCTAAATTTGTGATCAGAAACCTCAACTGCAATCAAATATAGAAATCTCAGAATAGAACTTCCTACCAACACACCTACTCCTATCTGTACTCTGCTTTTCCTTATTTCCTGTCTGTATGAAGGAAGATACAGAAGTTTGACTAGTGTTCCCCCAAATCCATGGGCAACTGGAGAGTCCTGTAGCCTAATGAATTGTGATTTCTACTTTCCAGAAAAAACATAAATATGTTCTTTATTTAGAAATAGGATCTTTTTTTGTTTTGTTTTTCTTGAGGCAGAGTCTCACTCTGTTGCCCTGGGTAGAGTGCTTTGGCATCATAGTTCACAGCAACCTCAAACTCTTATGCTCAAGTTATCCTCTTGCCTCAGCTCTCAAGTAGCAGGGACTACAGGTGCCTGCCATAATGCTTGGCTATTTTTAGAGATGGTGTCTTACTCTTGTTCAGGCTGGTCTTGAACTCCTGAGCTCAGGCAATCACCTGCCTCAGCCTCCCAGAGTGCTAGGATTATACGTACGAGCCACCGCACTGGCCATAGAAATAGGATTTTTTTTGTTTTAATAGTTTGGTGTCATTGAAGGTACAAAGAATTAGGTTACACTGATTGCATTTGTTACATAAAGTCCCTCTTATCATTGTGTCCCACCCACAAGAGGTGTGCCATACAGTGTAATCCCCAGCCCCCTCATTCTTCTGCCCCTCACCTTGAATTGATTTGAGTTTTTCTCTTATGAGGATATGAGAAAAAAGAATCTTTATAAACACAATTAGTTAAGAGTCTTGAGATTATTTCCTTTATTTATGATGTAGGACAAGTTCTAAAAATGTGTCCTTATAAGATTAGGAAAGGACGCAGGCACACAGAAGAAAGCCAAGGAGAAGGCACAGATGTGCAGATGAAGGCACAGACAGAAATGCTAAGGAACACCCAAGATCTCCAGAAACCATCTGAAACCAAGAGAGATGCACAGGACAGTTTCTATCCCTGAGCCTTCAGAGGGAACCCATCCTGCCAATACCTTGTTTTCAGACTTCAGTCTCCTGAACTATGAAAGAGTAAGTTTTGTTTGTTTTAAGCCACTCAGTTTATGGCGATTTGTTGTAGAAGCCCTGGGAAACTAGTACAGAAATGAGCCCCAGCAAACATCTAAGATTAAGAGTTTCATTATCCAGCTCCTACCCTGCATTACCTAAATTCCTGCCACTTAAAAATAGAGACTTCAACTTCTCTACAAATAGTATTTCTTTTATTTCTTCCATTTCTACAGGCTTTCTCTCTAATCAAAGGCCTACACTAAACTATCTACTAAATATAAATTATATATATATGTAAATTACATTATATGTGTAAATATATACATGTAAGTCTTTGGCATAGCAGAGTGTCTTGTCATCCAAATTAGATGGAAGGATCTTATTTGTAGTTTAGGTAGGCAAAAAGGTTGGCAACGTTAGTACCTATTAGGCAAAACATCAAATAATCTGGCCACAGAAATTTTTCTTCACATTTTTGTTTAATGTGAAACACAACTCTTCTACTCAGTTGAGCTAAATAAGAAATGATTACCCCCCCAAAAAAAACTCACTTTCCAAGTACCATATTTTCAGATATATCATTGGTGTTTAAAGAAAACTTCAACATCACAAAATATTGTCTTTTCAAAATGCCTTTCTCTGAGAACATTAGGTGCACTTGATGTAATGTGCTTGGTGTTTTTCAATCCTGCCATATATTTAAGGCTTATGTAGTCATGAAATCTTTCTTGACTAATCAGAGCCTACAGCTACAGTAACATTTTCTCTATGACAACCTGCATACTTGATGGTGGTATATCTGGGGATGGGCAGGAAATAGTGAGGTGTTCTTCAAGAAAGAAAGCCAATAGTTTCATCAGATGAAATAAAATCAAAATGTCAACAGAAAATTAACAAAGATATTTTTGCAATATAAATTTCAATAACCCCAATGTCTCTCAGAAAAAAAAAATCTCATAACTATAACTTGGCTAAAATCTTAGTCATATTAATAACAACTAATATTTGCATGCAAAAATATTAATATGTGCCAGATATTATTCAAAGCTGTTTTATACATATTCACTCACCATTCTAACAATAATGAGCCATGGACACTGTTATCATTCCTTTTATTGATGTGGCAACAGTAATGAAGAAGTTAAGCAACTTGCCCAATAAACCTCAGTAGGAAGTGTTAGAACCTAGGTTAGAACATAGGCAGCCCGCTAAGGATAGTTAAAAGCAATTTGTCCTTCCAGGAAGCCTGGGAGAAAGAACAGCTGAATGAGAAGCCCAGGCGGTTCCACTAAATACAGACTAGACAGAATCCTGCACTAATAGAAGACCTGCCATTTCCAGGAGGCAGTTTATATCACTAATACAGAGAAGAGCGCATCAAGCTGACAGCTTGACGTGATCAAACATTCAATTTCTAGAGTTATCTCATCTTGTTCTGATTCCATACTCACCAAACAAAGTTTGATTTTAATTTGGCTTCCAATATCATGTGCATACAAGATGTGTTGGCCAGCGGAATGAACTATAAATTCCATTAACAAGTTTATTTCTCATCAGATAGGAATAAATTGGCATTCTGGTTTCATACATCAGTCTCAACGTATACTTCATTTGCGTGTGTAAACTCTCTTGAGTCTGATAAATACTGGCAGAACGATAAAATCGTGTTTCTGATACGCAGAACTGCGGCTTAGACTGGGAAGGATTTCAAAAGCAATGGTCTCTGGTGAGACCTCTCTTTTGGATGACTCAGGCAACTCTCATTAGTAAATCCCCACTAGCTTGATACGGGCTATGCCCCTCTTTCCATAATATTCCAGGCTGTATCACATGGCCTAAGTCATAGAATTAAAGGATTAAAAAGTTTAGGGTTTATAGAGATTTAGAGATTTCCTCCTTGCTATCTGCTGCTTGAATGTTCTCTAAAATACCACTTTCGCTTTCAAACAGATCTTCAATCAATGCTTAAATTCCCCCAGAGGTTTCCATCATCTCCCAAGGATAGATACTCTTCTCATTTTATGGAAAATGATAGATTTGAGCCAGATGTGCTTCCTTCATACTTGCAAACTTAGTTAGGGACTGCCTGAGCCAGGCCTATTCTTCTTCCACATGACACATGGGCAGGATCAGAAGAAAATTCACATATCCTCATGAGCCTGCTCTTCTCAGAGCTAAGCATCTCTAACTTCTTCAAACAT
Organism: Otolemur garnettii; assembly: GCF_000181295.1. Taxonomy (NCBI): domain Eukaryota; kingdom Metazoa; phylum Chordata; class Mammalia; order Primates; family Galagidae; genus Otolemur; species Otolemur garnettii. The sequence goes on from NW_003852411.1 coordinate 1,214,529, forward strand.
TCTTCAAATGTTTCCCCAACATTCAAAATGCCAAAGTTTTTATCTTGTCGAGTCACTTCACTTTTTTTTTTTATCTGTTCCTGTTAACCACTTCTTCAGGTACGTACCACTTGTGAGTGTAGCAAGAGATGTTCTACTGTGAACTGTCTAGAATGAAGACCATTTCCTAGATACTCTGCTCCTCCTCCTGGGTTAAAATGGGCATATTGAGGGCACATAATTAAAATGAAATGAAAAGGTTTTTTTTTTTTTCTCATATGCTATTTCTACACCCCACCATCCTCATGTACCTTTATTTTACTTCGGTAATTAAGCAGGTGGGACTTGAAAAATGTATGTAGATATTTGGGTTCGATGAGGTCAGTAACTAATGCCTTTCTTCTCAAGAGTTCAGGATCGAGTGAGAGACATACATCTAAAACAAGCAGTTAGAGATCAAACTATCAGTTCTATTACTAACAGAAAGTGAAGGGGAGGATGTAAATGATTCGTGTATCAGTAGTAAGCTTCAACACGGAATCTCAGAATTAGAATGCTCCACCAAAGGAATAAACTCAGGCCTCTTCATTCATGGCACAGAGAAGCAAACCACATCGTGTGCTTCCCATAGGCAGCGGCTATACAAAATAAGGACTGGCAGAAAAGACCAAACTATCCAGGGGACCTCAAACTTTTAAAACAGAAAGCCAGTTCACTGTCCCTCAGACCGTTGGAGGGCTAGTCTGCAGGCCCGGGACAAGTCGGCTGCTAAGCAGGACAGGCAGTGAGGCAAAAACACCTGGCGGCCAGATAAATGTTCTCAGCAGGCCACAGAAATCTTGTAGAGCCCTGGTCTGCGTTCATGTGTGCTGCTATAACAAAATGCCACAGCCTGGGTGGCTAAGCAACAAACATTTTGGAACATCTTTCATGGTTCTGGAGGCCGGAAGTTCCAAGATCAAGGCACCATTAGATTTGATGTCTGGCAAAGGCCAACATCCTAACTTTCAGAGGACCACCTTTCTGTATCCTCAGACACTATTCCCATTTCTGAGGACAGCATTATCTGGACCTAATTAACTCCCACATGCCCCACCTCCAAAGAGTATCGCCTTAGGAATTAGGGCTACAATGTGAGAATTTGGGGGACACAAACATCCTATCTACAGCAATTATCCCTCTGCTCTCAACTTTACATAGGTATTTCCAGGAGCAATGATGGCTGGAAGGCAGGGCTGAGCTGAGTTCTCCTCCCTTTCAATGTAGTCTCAGGGTTTTTATACATGATCTCTTTAGCAGGATAGGTGAACTGTTTACTCAGGGGTCCATGAAGAAAGAAGCAGAAACTTCCAAAACTCCTACAAGCCAGATCTAGAACTGTTTTAGTATCAATTCTACCATACATTACTGGCAATCATCCCAGACCATCTTAGATCAGATGGAGGGGACATAGATCCGATATTTTAATGAGAGGAATGCCAAAGGATGTCCACTTCTCTTTAATCTGACACCATCTATCTGTCAGCCACAAATTGCAGTTCCCCTATTTGCCAAACACATTCATTCCCTCCTAAAGCCCCCCAAGCCTCATCTCATTGCTGCACCAGATTCAGGCTTAAGATCTAAAATCTCATCATCTAAATCAAAAGTCAGTCTAGAAATAGCTCTCTGTGTTATCATTTGGAGTTTGTTTCTTTCCATATCTACGAGCTGTGAACTAAGTGACAAGTTGGCTGCTGGTTACACACCTAACAGACAATGATTAAATAAGAATGGGATAAACACGATTAATTCAAAACAAAGTTCATTATTGTGTTCCTCAGTATTTTCCCTCTGCCCATTCTTGGTGGTGCTCTCGATGCCAGGTAGAATCAGGAGTTTTTAAGTAGCTGTATACCAAGCAGCTTCCTACTGGTAAGGGTGTAAATTCCTTTACCAATTCAGCAACTGAATTGGTTCAATGCTACGCTTACTCTTTAAAGATTATAGCACTGACCCACCATGTCAAAAGTTTAGAAATCATGCCATCTCTGCTTCTATAGTAATTACCTCTGGAAAACTGTGTTCCCAGATTAAGTACTTCTGAGTGTCCCATAGGATACAGCAGAGACTTGCTGATACCAAATAAAAGAAAAAAGTCATTTCTAATTTTGGCCTCTCCTGCTTTACAGTCTACGTTAATAATCAAGAATTTAAATTGAATGGTTTATCAGACCTGAAATAAAAAGAAATATCCCTCAGAATCTATAGCTGAAGGTGTCATCTGCCTCATTTTCTCTTTTTTTATACTTATTTATTTATTTTATTTTTATTTATTTATTATTAAATCATAGCTGTGTACATTAATGCCCTCATGGGGTACAATGTGCTGATTTTATATACAATTTTAAATATTTTCATCAAACTGGTTAATATCTCCACTCTCTTAAAAAAAAAAAAAGGAACAAATTCATTCCTTAAAGCTTGCCAATATTGTCAACTGTGTAATATTTTTTAACATATACCGGATTTTACTCACTGCTCATCTTACAGGTGAAGTATTTTTTATCTTAGACCAAAAAAAAAAATGTATGTACTTACTAGGAATAGGTAGTCTCAGATCAAAGATTTGAAGCCCAAATAAAAAGATAAAAATAAAGATCATCGCAGTTTAAACTTACCTATCTGAAGAGGCAGTTGTCTGGGAAGTAGCTAAAGCAGGAAACAGCTGGAATGCATAATTTTGCCTTTATACCTAATTTAGAGTGCCCTCCCTTGACTTCGCCCAGGCTTGTTTTCCACCTGTGGGCTCTGCTTGTTGGTGAACATCCAGAGATCTTAGTGGGATGGGTAATTGCCCCATTTTCTTTGCCCTGACCTCTCCTCTCATGTTCTATCTTACCTCTCTCTCTTACCCAGGGAGAGTTGTCAGGTTCATTCAGGGGTGCCCTTCTAGGAGAACTTCTCTTTCAGACATTGTCAATTATACATGTTTGATCTTTCCCTCAATCCAAACCCTCTTGCCCTGAATATTGAAGAATTCCTCAAAGTTTCTCACAGGTGGATGGCACACTACAATAGCGTCCAGCGGTAACATTGAGCGTCCTCTTTTAATGTATTCCTCTAGTTATTTTACTAAAGATTTCAAAGTGA
>NW_003852411.1:1218436-1220796 GCF_000181295.1 Otolemur garnettii
TTGAAAAAAAATTAAAATAGATGATCAGGGCATAGCAGCAGTATGTAGTCCTAGTTTCTCAGAAGGCTGAGTGGGGAGGATTAGTTGAGCCCAAGAGTTTTCAGATTGCAATGAGCTGTATGATCCCACCATGTCACTCTAGTCTGGGAGACAAAGTGAGACCCTGTCTTTAAACAACAACAATAACAAAAAAGGAAAAAAAAAAAATGCTTAAGTACAAGATACTTCCTGAAAGATGAGTATCCTGCACTTGCAGTCTGAATGGCCCTTTCAAAACAAGGCCTACATATAAGAATCCTAAGTTTAGAAGCAAGGACTTGGCCCTATAACTTAACAAATCAGTATAGATCTATTAACTATCCACATCTCCCATCCTAAAGGGTAAGCATCTTCAGAGCAAATACAATCACATCCTCTTTTGTTTCACCAAGTCTTTCACAAATCATTAGGCCTAGAGTATGCATCGAATTCTTATAAATAAAATAACAGAACATTTCCACAAAGGAAAAATCCAATTTATATTTCCATGCTATATATTTCCACATATTTAACTCACCTGCTTCTTTTTGAATTCTATGTTATGAGAAACTATTAGTGGTACTTAATTCTACAAACTTGAATTACTTGATGAGGAGATCAATAGCATTACATCTTTGTCAAATAATAGCATATGAGCAAATGTTTTCTGAGTATTATCAAAATGAGGAAAATGATACTTGAGAATCTTAATCATCTCTATTTTGTCTCTATTTCTGATGCCAAAAAAGATTTAGGAGATGAGAGCAAAGAGATGAGAAGGAAAGAGAGCTCCATCACAAGACTTCTTTCACCAACTGATTTTTTTCCTTTTAAATGTCCTTTTTTAGCCCAGCAGGACTGAGGTATTTTGACACATAAAAAATGCATATGTTCCAAATATATAAGTGATTTGATATACTATATTTGTTGTGAAATGATTTCCATAATTATTTTGCTTCTGTTTATATTTTTAGAACAAAGCCTATCCTTTTCCACTCCCAGAATCTGCATATCTACTCAGAACTGAGTTATAGCTATCAATTTTCAAGCTATCAAGGGATCCTCCTGTCTCAGCCTCCCAACTAGTTGAGACTATAAGTATGTGACACCATGTCTGGCTAATATTTGGGGGGGAGTGGACACCAGGTTTTACTCTTATTCTGTCTACTTTTGAACTCTTGGGCCTCAAGAAATTCTCCTACCTCAGCCTCCCAAAGGGCCAGGATTACAGGTGTGAGCCACCATACCTAGCCCTGGTCTCAATTATTAACCTATTTTATATCATTCGATTATATTATAAGAGTAAGATATCAGCTGAATATAATTTAATGATTTGGCTTGATTTAGTGATATGATAACAGACATATCACTATGTACTAGTTCAATTCATCACACTCTCCACTTCGTTCAAAATTAAAACAACACAAAGAGGAATTCAAGAACGAAAGAAACATCTATAACATTTGGAATATAATCTTTTCCATCACAACCTCAGTTTTCCAAAGCTTGTGCATACAAAGTCAAGAGTCAAATCTAAGCCATGGGATGAATGAGAGACAGTCTAAAAGCACCTTGAAGACTTAAGTGGTGAGCTTCTCAGAGAAAAGAAAGCAAGAAAGTGAAGTTCAGATCCTGAGTCTATTCTGCAGAAAAGGGACGTGTGCTGGAAAACATTTGGGAAATATTTTGCCCTCTGATTAAAACAGAAACATTTTTGAGAGCTCGTAAGCCATTCTAACCCCATGGCTTATGTAGGTCTTGTGTTCGGGAAAGGGAGGACACGATGCTTAGAGTGACAGTAGCCAACTCGTCACCTGAAGTAACAAACTTGAGAATAAAGGATAACACGTTTGTGATAGCAGCGGCACTGTTGAACTACACCGAAACCAAATAGTCTCACATTTCTGTTCTGTGGAGTAATTCATAGTTAATTTTTAAATCATTTGAGCCACTGTTTTTTCTCTGATTACTTGCAGTCCAATTTTTCTAACTAATAAAAATAGGAAATAATATCTATCTGTCAAACCCACAAGCTGTCACTCTGTGATAGAAATGCTATTAAAGTTTTAAAAATAAAAACTTGAAAATAAATCAATATTTAATAAGAAAGAAAGACATCTTAGATGCTTTATGGCAGCATGTGCAGCAAAAAGTCAAAAATTAAAAGCGTGCACTACCCATGTGCTTTACTTACATGTACCTGTGTGCTTGTTAAGGAAGATACCTACTTTCAAAAGATGTCAATGAATAAAAGGTTGAATAATAAGAAATGCCCAGGCACAGTGGCTAACTCCTATAATCCTAGCACCCGAGGAGGCTGAGGCAGGTGGATTGCTTTAGCT
>NW_003852411.1:1221049-1235615 GCF_000181295.1 Otolemur garnettii
ACATGTGAAATTTACTAGATGTAAAATATAAATGTCTTAACACAATAACTAAGAAAATGCCATGAAGGCTGTGGACCAGTTTGATGAAAGCATTTCAAACTGTGTGTAAAACCAGCACATTGTACCCCATGATTGCATTAACGTACACAGCTATGATTCAATTTAAAAAAGAAAAAAAGAAATGGTCTGCATTATTTATTAAAGTTAACAGTATTTTTATTCACCACCATTATCAATGAAATACATTCAAAGTGCTTTCAATAAGTAAAATTTCAAAAATATAAACAAAGGTATCATCCACAATCCCTGTAACCTAAAGGTTCATAAAAGATGATTCTAAAGGAAGACACTAGAAAAATAATAAAGCTTACAATGAATTCACATCTCTGAGTTCTATTAGAGAAGTCTGTGTAGATACACTAGGTGCAGGAAAATGTGGTCTGACCAGTTTTAGCTTTTAAGATAAATGATAAAAATAATAGGAGTGGGTACTAATATTTGAGAAAAGAGAGATGAGTAAATGCCTAATAAAGGACTGGCATCTGTGACTGTAAATCCCTTTTCTTTGTCAGCTTGAGCAGGATAACGTGAGATGTGATTCACATTATTTTGATATATTGTTATTTGTATTCAGTGAACTCAGTCTGATCCCATAAAAATTGCAATAAGATGTCAATTTGCATTGTCCTCCAAAGCATAGATGTTATCATTTTCAATGGTATAGGCCTCTAAATATTACTCCATTTGATATTACTATAGAGAGAAAAGATACAATTTGAATGAAACTTTCGTTGACAAAATTCAAACTTAAATTTCTAGCTTTAATCCACTAATCTGTTTTAATTAAGAAATGTTTGGAAATAAAGAAATCAACCATTAAATTCAGCCAAATATGCCAGGGTGTGAGGTAGTGTTGAGAAATTTGATATTACTGGGTTTGCCATATAAAACTCAAGAGGCAATATTTGAAACAAATGTATGCTGAAAAAGTATTTGAGCTTTGTCTAAAATGCCTGCTTTTTCATTTTGTTTGGTAAATATGACAACCCTAAAAAACAATACATTTTGGTAAAAATGTTACTTTTCTTTGGCATCATTAAATCACTGCATTATTAAAGTAGATATGTTCTAATAGTCAAATCATCAAACACTTATTTCCACCCTTCAGTTAGTTTCCAAAAATTAGAAATATGTAGATGCATAAGACATGGTTCCTAGCCAGCAGGTGTTCCCTCCCTGCAGTGGAATAGCGATCGCTGGACTTTTTGATTTCTCACCTTGCACCTCCCTGAGGATGAACTTGCGGGAACACTCCCGGTCTCTGGAGGACAGTGGTCTCCGCATTATAAACTCCCGTGCCTCTCATTTGCAGCTGCTCTGTGTTCCCACCGCCCTGCCGCTCCTCCTCACCAACCCAGTCCCCCCAACCTGAGAGCCCTGTAGAAACATAAGTTATGCCATCTGTTTATTTACAAAGCCAATGATTCTTTCCTATCCTTGAGATCGCTCAAATCTTAACTCTCACATCACCTTTAATTAATAAAGACATTCTATTTAAAGAAATGCAGTTTGTTGCACTTACCTTTTCTCTGTATTCCCCTCCCAGATCCACCATACATACCACCTAAGCTACTTCTATCACCAGACAGTCACCACTACCCCTTAACCCCTTCTCTCCTTTTTCACACTTTCACAGAAGGGAAATGTCAATAGATCTCTCAAAGATGAGATATCAAAATGCTATTTGGACCCAGGGGCACTGGTACACACCTATAGACCCAGCTACTCAGGAGGCTGAGATGCGAGTATTGAGTGAGCCCAAGAGTTCCAGGCTGCAAAAATAATGATGAAATCACTGGGCTCCCATGTGGGTGACAGAAAGAGACGGTTTCTTTAAAAAAAAAAAGATGTTTAGAAAATTGAACTTTACCTTATTAGCATTTTTTAATGAAAAATTCAACTAAAAGTCTTCACAAATGCTCTGATCATAATAGGTAACTCAAGTTTTCCTGAAGTTTGTCTCTTTTATTTAAGAACTAAACTTAATCCTTATCAATTTAAATCTTAATTTCTCAGACAACACGAGGCCTTAAGGACTCATTAATTCAATTTAGACTACCAGAGTAGCAAGTGCACTCCACGAAATGCAATGGAGTATGAGTGATCTAAGCAGAGCAGATAACAGGCTACAATGTGTCAAGTTCAAATAAAAATGAAAGCTGTGAAGAAAACATATTTTATAGCCTTTTCTTTGGATTAACAGCTTAATTCCTAAATCACTTTTTAAAAAATCTGAGAAGTCAGCAGACCAATGTATCTTGGACTTGGCTAATAATAACAAAGATTGTTGTGAAGAAAACGACATTTTCCATATTGAGGAAGTTCTCAAATGGAGCAAAGGAATGTAGCTGAACAACGGCAGCCTTGTAAGACGGGCTTGCTGTTGGACTGTGCACGTTGCAGGCACGCATGTTAAAATAGTTGGCAGGCACGTCCTCCTATTCTCCTTGTGCTTCTACATTTCTGGACAATAAAAGCTTTCATAGGACTTGCCTAGGCTTCTCGGTCGAATAAATACAGACAAAACTCTACCCAGTATTTCATGAAAAAGATTTAGACTACTGCTTCCCTCCAACTGGCATCATCCATTCTTTAGGACAATTTCTTAATATTTTATCTATGTATATGTATCGGAAACATCTTTCTTCAAAATTTAACACATACTATTTCTTGATGATTGAGGCTGCCATTTGTAGTTAGAGATTGTCTTCTCTTTGGCACTTCATTCTGTCAGGGAATTTTTGTTTATTTAAAATTCAAAGGCTTTCAAGAGTGACAAACCAACGAAGTAATATTGTGAATAATCCCTTAAATCAACATGTGTGTGTTTTTTTTTCATTTGGAACTAAAAGATTAGGCACTCACAGTTGTGTTAGTTTTGAGGTCCTCTGCAAAGTAGAGGTCAAAATAGAATTAGTATGGGTGTATGCCATCTTCCTATTGCTGCTATAAAAGATCACCACAAACTTAGTGGCTTAAAACAACAGAAATGTGTTATTGTATAGTTCTGGATGTCAGAAGTCTGAAGCAGTCTTCCTGGCTAATGTCAAAAAAAAAAAAGGCCGCGTTCCCTCTGGAGGCTCTGTGGGAGAAGCCATTCCTTACTTTTTCCCATTTCTAGAGGTTTCCTAACTCCCTGGCCTCCTGGCTGCAACACACCAACTCCCAGGTCTATTGATACATTTCCTTCTCTCCCTCTGCTTCTATTGCTTGTTATGATTATCTGCGTCTCACTAATAAGGACTCTGGTGATTACATCGAGATTCTACCCAGTTATTCCCGGATAATCTCCCCATCTCCAAATGCCTGATTTAATCATATCCAGAAAGTCCGCTTTGTCATATAAAATAACATATTTATAAATTCTGAGGATTAGGACATGAACATGTGGGGTGTGGGTGGGGGGGTGTTAGCCAGGCTAGCACGATGTGCAAAGACTTTACTAAAGCAAGTGTCTATGGCAGGGAAAGAGAAGGGAACAGCAACATAGGTCTGACCCCTGAGGAGTAAAAAAGGAGGAAAGTAAATTGAGTAGGAAGAATTTCTGCTCGTAATGCAGTGCCAAGAAAATTTTGGCGATATCATCACAAAGTCCTCAAGCCAAGGTAGCCTGTTAAAAAAGTGCATGGATAAATATGAAAAATCATCCTGCTGGAAGAAGTCTGCATTGGAGCCCCACTGTGCCCAGCCACCGGCCAGAACCAGCATGAGAAGCAAGGTACAGAGGTCACGGTGAACCCACAAGGCAGCAGTCGGAGAGCTCAGGCAACTTTGCTTCCTGCAACAGAAGAGCTAAGTAGTGCCTTTTACAGCCACTATGATAGCTAAGTTTCCCTATAATGTAAAAGTGCCTTATATTTTATCTATTCCAGTCCTTCTTTTTTATATTTATTTACTCATTTCAATTTTTTTTTTTTTCACTTCACCAAGCACCTAGGAAAGACCAGACATTGGAGGGCCAGAATTAAAAGATATAATTACTACCTGCAAGAAACTAGCATAATAGAGAAAAATATAAAATATAACGCTACCCCAAATAAATATGCTATAGGGTGCCAGCCCTCCCAGTTTGCCTAGGAAAATATGTTTAGACCTGTTCCATAAGGTCCCATCGGGTCAGCGCCCCCTTTAACGCTTAAAGTTATCCCACATAAGGTGACAATTAATACGATTGCTATAATCATGGTAACTTATACACATAATTCAGACCAAGGGGAGGAGTAAGCAATTATAATTTCCTTGATGACTTGCTGACTCAGATCAGAGGATTTGCAAAAGTCAGCCAGATACATGATTATGGGAGTATGAGACAGGTGATTTGGGCAGCTGCTGCATGGGGAAAGTTTCAAACAAGAGACAACAATATTTTACAAAGTCAATGGCCCTACAAACACAGGCAAGGATTTCAGAAGAACCAGATAAGCTGCATCTGGGGAACGGTAAGAAATAAAGAGGAACAAGCAAGCTGGGATGGGAGCACGATAATCCTTAACACACCTTGCCATGAAATGAAATTTAATTGCTTCTTAGTAGCCGCTTACATTCAAGGATAAAAGTAATGCTGCTGGGTGAGAATTAAGAGAACTGAGAAGAAAGTACTTGAAGTTAGGACATTACAATTTTTTTCAAAGTTGAACTAAAGAAGTGCCCGTAGAGAAGGAGAAAAAAAAATTCGTAGGAAAAAAGAAAGAAAAGACATCGTTTACACAAATTTAAAGTACAGAAGTCACTATTTATAGATGAATTTTAGCTTGAAAACATTTGAAAGGAGCAACCAAATGATTAACTCACCCATAGTTATATAAATATCTATAAAACATTCACAGAATGCCTAGCTTTATATGACTCCACTTCCTACTACACTTTCAAAGAAAGTTGATTTTGGGGGGGGGTGAAATATCTGAGTAAAGTAACCTTATTATAATATGTCATTATTTTTTATACATTATTCTAAGATATAATGAGGTTCCCCCAAAAGATCTTTTCTTGTAGTTATTTTTAACCTTTATAGCAAATACTAATTAGATCTTATATCCAGCTTCATGCCAAAGCATGATTGTGACAACACAGCTAGATTTTATCATAAAATAGAAAATAACCTGACCACACGTCAGGAATTATTTTAAAAGTGAAAGCTTCACAGCTATAGCTCTCCAGGAGATGCTACTCTGTTATTAAAATGGAACATGTTCAATATTTTATAAAGTCAAAGGAGTCATTTCACATCTTTCCCTAGAATATTATAGGATATCTGGAAATCGTACACCCACGACTATTTTATAATATCTCTGACTCCTAATCAAAGAAGAAAATAATTCTTATATTGGAGGTTAAATTCCACAAGTAGCTTTTGTGCAGAAGGAAAAATAGAGAGAGCAGCCAGCCGAACTTTTAGGAATATCTTCTTGGGTAGAAATAAAAAGGAAAAAAATCTCTTCCTAAGGAAAACCATCTACAAATGATTCTCTGGAGAAGGGTCATTGTAGAATCAAATATTGTCAAACTCACCCTTCTAGTCCTAAAATACATCTACTTGATTGAGACGAATTTAAATTCCCCTTGGATACACTTGGTGTAGTTGTTACTTTGCATGTAAAATTTCAAACAATTTCTGAAAACTTCCAGCACACTCATGGAGCAGGAAAGTAAGCATGACCACGTTTATAAGGGTTTGTCTCGAGTCTGGCTTCTAAGTCATGTGGCATTTAATTGCTTATGTCTTGAATAAAACAGGTAGTTCCTGAGTAAATAAGAAGGCAGGAAAACACATTAAATTACATTTGAATGTTAAAACTCCAAATAAATATGAATATACAGGTATGCAAGCACAGATACACACATAAATATGTTTGATCCGGTCAGAGTCACGTAACTGAAAATGATAGTTTAAAAGGTAGTAAGACAGCAAAGACAGTAAGAAAGGCATTCGTTTTCAGGGCAGCCATAAAATAAAGAACCGCAAACTGAGTGCCTTAAACAACAGCAACTTATTGTCTCACAGTCCTGGAGGCTTGAAGTTTGTAATCAAGGTCTCAGCAAGGATGATTCCCTCTGAGGGTTGTGACAGTGAGTCTCTGGGCTTCTCATCCAGCTTCTGATCATTTCAGGCACTCGCAGACTTATAAATAGCATGATGTTTTCCCTGTATCTTCTTTTTCCTTTCTATGTGTCTTTCTGCCTAAATTTCTCCTTTTTATGAGCATACTAGTTATATGGGATGATATCCCACCCCTAAGACCTCGTTTTAACTTCATCATCTAAAAGATTCGATTTCCAAGTAAGGTCCCAGTCACAGGTACTGAAGGCTAGGACTTCAACACCTTTGGGGGCAGACATGATTCAACCCATTACAGATGAAATGTCTTTTGTTGAGATAAACGATAAAGTGGAGAGAGCCCATTAATAGAAAAACCTGAGTCAGGAAGGTTCTCCAATAATCTGATAACATTGAGGACAAAAATGAGCCCTAAAAATATCTGGTCTAGATTAGCTTGGCAATAGCTGTACTAAAAAATTAGTCTGTTGAAACTAATATTCTAAAGCAAATTGGGAATGTTGGCTGTTTACGTCAGAATAATACCATTTTACTGAAGGCATTTTTAAAAGACTGTACTTGGTTAAACCAAAAACAAGATTGAAACTGATTATTCAAATGATAATTCCTTATACCCAAAATACCTGTGTGCTTAAAGTTTGAATCTCATTAAAAACGAGAATTTGACTTTTGTTCTCTTTTCTTCTAGTTTCAGCCATCTGTGGTTAGGAAGAGATATCAACAAAAAATATTATTGACTACAAAATGTCCATAAAACAATCTTTAGATGTCTAGCCTATTAAATAATTAACCAAAATGTTCAAGTCCATCTCAAACACACAACGAGAAATAAATTTAACCAGCACTTCCTTTCCACCTTTTACACGTCTCTTTCTACCCTCTCATTATTGGGTCGAATTGTTTACCCCAAAGACATGTAGAAGCCTTAACTCCCCTCCCTACAAACATAGCTTTCTTGGGGAAGAGGGTCTTTGCAGACGTAATCAAGTTAAGTTGAGGTCGCTCTAGGTTAAGGTGGGCCCCAAATCCAATGTGTGGGATCTTTAGAAGAGAAAAGGCCACGTGACCAAAGAGAGCTTGAAATAACGCAGCTCCAAAGGCAGGCCAAGCATTGCCAGGAGCCAGGAGCCAGGACAAAGGCATGAAACAGCTTCTCTCTTCCCTGCCTCCAGAAGGAACCAGGCTGGCCAACATCTTGATTTCACACTTCCAGACTCCTGAACCGTGAGAGAATAAATATCTGTTGCTTTAAGCCAACAGGTTTGTGGCAATTTTTTAAGGCAGCCCTAGGAAACTAATACATGCACACTTATTTTTAAACACAGACTCAGTCCTAGGGGGACACATTTAGTCTACATGCTGCTGGCGTACAGCCAGGTACAAATGGCCTGTATTCCAGAGAAAACCTCAATCTCAGCTTTTTTTAAAAAAGAGGGTTTTCCAGGTAGAGAGAGCCACTCTTCTACAGGCTCAGATGATGGTGATGTTGGTTAGAGATGCTGAGGAAACTCACGTCCATTGCCAGCATGACTATTACACCAACATTATGATCATTTTCCTATGGAACACTTATTAAGAACCTTTAAAATAGCTAAAATAAAATTCGTGTCTTTTGAATGAATAACTTTTATGCCTCTAGAAAGCATGTATTTTTATTCTAATTGGAATCTTAGGACATTGAAGTAAATTTCGTAGGAGGTTTAAAGGAGGGTACTGGTGAGAATTCAGACACCACTGCCTGTGCTCTTTACAAACTTGTCTTCCAGAAAGCAGGCATACACCCAAGGCATTAATTATGTAATAACTTAAAATTGCTTGAAGCACTCATGATGCTCCTTTTGAAGTAAACAATATAGCTTAATGATTTTATTTATTACATCAATCCAATATTGTGTATTTTTTTTTTTTGTTTTATTGAATGAACTTTACAGGCTTTATTGATCATGCTCATATTGCTTCTTTGACTTGTAAGATGGAGCAGTGAAGTTTGCAGAGTAATCAAGTGGCTATAACTGAAAGGTCAGAAACAATTGAGCACATTGTGAACCTGGGTACACTCTTTGTTCCATTTTTAATTTCCAGGGCCTTGACCCAGATAGAAGGTTCCTTTTCTAAGGTTATGCCCTAGAAAAGATATAGAAGCCTTAGAACAGCCCAGCTGAAATTAGTTGCAAGAGAGAAAAATGCCACAGATTCAGCTGTGAGGACACTTAAAAGGGAGACAATTTTTTCAAAGCTTAATGAACATGAATTCCATGGAATATATGAAGATAATAAGGTAGAAAAGACATAGTATTATTAATCTTCCAATATTAAAGCAGTTTTAGAAGATAGGTTTATTGGTAGGTTTTTACCCTAAGAATGTTTAGTCTATGTTAATTATTTGACCTGGGTAATTAAACCTCATAAGATAAACTACAGGCCAAGGTGGTCAGGGAAAGCAACAATTCTCAAGTATTCCAAGGATAGAATTCCTTTTACTATTTCGATTTTTTACCAACTTGAATTCCTAAGGGTCATATTTTAAAAGTTGTGAGTTTCGTGACATTGTCTATTTTCCTTACTATTGGACGCATTCTTACTTCAAGAAGATCAAGACAAGCCTCCATTCTTCCCCTGACTAAGGTATTCCCACTCAACTGATAGGCCTTGCCTGGGCTCAGGTTTCTTGACATTTTTGTCCAACAAAAAAGATGAACAAAATATGAACACACAGGACATGCCTGGGCAGGAGTCACGTCCTCGTTCTCAGATGAAGGCCAGCCCATCTCTCAAGCCTGAAACAAAAACTTTTTGAGAAAGACTTTCTATTCCTGTTAGGAGTCAGAAGAGGAAGTTGGTTCTGGCATCCACACCCCAAATTTCAACACAGTTGATGGCTTCGAAAGAGGAAATGACCAGTTCATGCTGGGAATTAGAGGGAAAGGATTTATTGCTATTAAACTCAAAAAAAAAAAAAAAGAAAAAAAGATGTCCCTTTTTAATGATAGAGCAATCTTGGAGTGAGACAACAAGACATGATTTTTATAAAGGTAATTATAGGTTTCATTACACGTCACTGTAATCCTGAAGAAGGCCTTGATGCATGTAATGATATGCAAATCTCTCTATTTCATAGCATTGTCTTTGACTAAAAAAAGAAATTGAATCTTGTCAGAATAATCAGATGTCTTGGAGAGGTGAACTTGCACATGAACCTGATTCATTAACCAGTGTTTAAATAGGCTTTCAGGGAAGTCCTCTGAGCTCGAAATGAAGAAATATTTTTTTTCCTCTAGTCTCACAAAAAGAAGCCCAGCACAGTCTATAAAGTTGAGTGTTGTCCTGGATTTTTATTTATATATCTCAGTCAGAATTCCAAGTCTCTTCCTCAATGTTGTCAGGTATACAAAGATCTGTCTCTTTCTATTCACTATAATTGTCTAATTCGTTTAAGAAAATAGCATTGACTTACTCAGAAAAATGTTCTTTGAAGGCAAAGAGAAAATGTCCCTCTTTTATGTCACTGAAATCACTAACTGATTAAGAGACCCCAGGCACAGCCAGCCCGACTCTCATGTAGCTATTATAATTCAGGTTCCGTATGAACATTGATTGTCAAAAGTGTGTGTTGAGCCGATTAAACAGAACCCTAACAATTCCTCTTCCCAGAATCAAAGACTGAGCAAAAGTTAATAAAAGTAAAAATCTATTATTCCTGGCAGTTTGCCCTTATTAGTTATAAGGTAAATATCAGGACATGGCAGTGCTCCACCTTACCCAAACCTTGCTGACTCTTAATATAAAATAGACTGAAAAATAGTTTATTTCACCAGCTTTAAAACTACTATTTTTAATGTATATGAGATATCCAATTTATGAATATTAATCAGTCACTAATTTAGAATATATAAAACATTGGCTTTTTAATTTCAGAATATTATGAGGGTACAAATGTTTTGGTTACATGAATTGCTTTTGTACAGTTTGCGTCAAAGACAGAAGTGTGCCCATCACCCAGAGAGTGTATATTGTACCTGGTAGGTAGGATTTCACCTATGCCCTCCTCAAAAGAATGGGAAAACAAACACCCCATGTACTCACTACCGAATGAAAACACTGTCCATTCTCCACTGATTGCCTGACCAGTTGACGAACAGTGACCCCCAAGCAATTGTGCAAAGTATCCACAAAGGAGATTCAGGAAGAGTGGTACTGATTTGAAATATATGTGCAGGGGCAGTGCCTGTGGCTCAGTGAGTAGGGCATCAGCCCCATATAGCAAAGGTGGTAGGTTCAAATCCAGCCACAGCCAAAGTGAAACAAAAAATAGCCGGGCATTGTGGTGGACACCTGTAGTCCCAACTACTTGGGAGGCTGAGGCAAGAGAATTGCCTCAGCCCAAGAGCTGGAGGTAGCTTTGAGTTGTGACGCCACAGCACTCTACTGAGAGTGACAAGGCGAGACTCTGTCTTTAAAAAAAAAAGAAAAGAAAAGAAATATATGTGTAGGAATGTAGGGAAACAAATAATAACAGCCCACTAGGTCCTAGTAGATATTCTTTAAGTTCTTTGTGTTAATTCAGCTCTCATAGCACCACAATGATGTAGGAACCATTATTAAGTCTATTGTAAGCACTAGAAGACTGAGAGAAAGAGAAGTTAATTAATGTAAATAAGTGTTAAGTACCAAGTGTTAAGTACTGGTTTGAAACGAAGAGGGCCTGGACCACTGTGCTTCACTGCCATTTAACAATCAAAGAGTTAATAATGCTTGGCCTTTGGAAGAGCTGTCTAGAAATTCATATATTTTTCTATTCTTTATATCACAAATTTCCTTAAATCAAGTTCTTAACCATCTTGAATCCACTGTGTTTTTCTTGTTCTGGATCTGCCATCATTCCAAATAAAAAAACTATTCATTATTTTTTTAAAAAATGAATGTTCCTCAAAATATGAAACCGGTAATTAAAAAAAATTCTGTTCATTAATTGCCAAATGGATAACCAATCGAACACTATTCTGGAATCAAAAGGAAGAAACTGCTACTACATCAACATGCATACAAATCAAAAGCACCGTTGTAAGTGTGAGATACCAAGTGGAAAGGGCGGTGTACTAGACTATTCTACTCACAGGACAGCCTGGAAAAGGCAAAGTTACAGGGACAGAAATCAGAACAAGGTCTCCGGGGCCCAGGGTTTCATGGAAGGTATTGATGGCAAAGGGACACCAGGGAAGTTTGAGGGTGATGGAAATAATCTATTTATTCTTTGTGATGGTATTTCTACAACTGTATGTTTTGCTAGAACTTATAGAACTATTAGTTGATGGAATATACCACACATAGATTCCATTTCCAAAAGCTTAATTTTTCAAAAATAATAATTCTAACCCAGAACAATTTCTAAGTAGCCAGACCATTGTTTGAACATATTCATTTGTAAGAACTCACAACTATTTGACACTGAGAATTTAGTTGCTATACAAATACAATTTTATATCTGCAAACCATCGGAATGAGGGGAATAAGAACGTAAACTTGGCTGGCTTGGCTGTTCTTCCTCATCACATCTCCTTGTTCACTATAATGCATCTAAGAATTACAGATGTAGCCGTGGAATGTAAAGAAGTCAACAGATACACCTAAGAACAGAAATCACAACCAGAACTATATAAATAGATAATATTCTTTAAAAGACATCGTGTACTTGTCTACACAGTTATGCCTATAATTAGGCCAGGCATGTTTCAAAAAGAAAAAATTTTGTGTCAGTTTAAATAGGCTATTTTTAATCTACAGTAACAAAAACAACACAATTTTAGTAGCTCGAAACTATCAAGTTTTGTTGCATCTGTTCTGCAATGTAAGAAGCTTCTGCTAACCTGAGTCACTCAAAAATCTAGGCTAATGAAGACACCATCATTTCAAATTATTACCAGTTATGAAGTCAGAAAAAAAAGAGCATAGGACCCGCTAAATCCTCGTATAGAATTTAATCTTCGTATCAGAAGGAAAAGAGAGCACAGGACCTGCTAAATCTTCATATCAGAAGTTAACACTACGACCTATTTCCACTTTTTCCATAACCAAAAAAAATCTTGGCAAACTTTAAATTCAAATGAGTGAAAAAGTACAATCTTACATATAAAAAACTTTGGAATAGTTTAAGACAAGCCAATTTTTTCGTGAACCACAGCTATCTTCTTTAATATTTAAATTTTTTGCTTTTTAAATATACTTTGGGATATATTTTATACACAATTAAGATGTACGAATTTTCAGAATACAATTCAATGTATTTTTAAAAGTATATTCTATATCCTGGGCAGTGCCTGTGACTCAGTGAGTAGGGCGCTGGCCCCATATACTGAGGGTGGTTGGTTCAAACCCAGCCTCAGCCAAACTGCAACAAAAAATATCTGGGTGTTGTGGTGGGCGCCTATAGTCTCAGCTACTCAGGAGGCTGAGGCAAAAGAATCGCATAAGCCCAGGAGTTAGAGATTGCTGTGAGCTGTGATGCCACAGTACTCTATCAAGGGTAATAAAGCGAGACTCTGTCCCTAATAAAAAGTATTTTCTATGTCCTTATAACACCATGACAATAAAGAACATTTCCATAACCCCAAATAGTTCCCTAGGGCACCTTTGTCATTAATTCTATATCCCATTTCTGGCTCCAAGCACACACTGACCTACACCCTGATGCAATAAGTAGTATTCCTTGTTTCAGAATTTCTTGTAAATGAAATCATAAGGATTTAATCCTTTATGTCTGGTTTCCTTACCTGAGCATAATGGTTTTAAGACCAATCAATGTCATTACATATATTAGTAGTTCATTTGCTTTTATTTCGAGGCGTGTTCCATTACATAAGTACACTAAAATTTGTTTCGCTATTCATGTGTTAATGCAGATTAAGGCTATGTCCAGTTTTTGAACTTGAAAATAAAGTTACCATGAATTCTCACGTACATGTATTTATGTAAATATTTGTTTTCATTCCTTTTGAGCATGAAGAATTGCTGAACCATATAAGTATATGGATAATAGCATAAGACTTTCCCGACATTATTTCAAAGCCTTGTACGATGATGCATTTCCCACTTGCAATGTATGAGAGTTCCAGCTGCTTCCCATCCTCACCAGTGTTCTCACTGTGAGTTTAATGTGTATCTGCCTACAAAGTGGGATGCTCATAGCAGTTTTGCATATATTTTCAGCCATGTCTGTGTCTTTGGGAAATTGTCCAAATCCTTTGCTTATTTCGTTGTTGTCTGTCTTATTACTGAGTTATTAGTAATGATTTGTATTTGAATTAGGGTTTGTATCCAAACTAATTCAAATACAAAGCATTACAAATATGTTCTCCCAGTCTGTGGCTCACTTTCTTACTTTCCTAATGATGCCTTTCAAAGACTTTGTTTACAATGATGAAGTCCAATTTGCCAATTATTTTCTGTATGGGTTTGATTTATTGTCCTAAATTTAAAAATTTTACCTATCCCAAAGTTATAAAAAACTCTTTTATTTTCTTCAAGGATGGTATATTTAGGTTTTATGCTAAGCCTTATGGTTCTTTTTTGCGTAATGAGGTAAATTTGCGCTTTATTTAGTTCTAAGGTATCCAATTATCTGTGCATGATTTGTAGTAAAAACTATGGTATCTTTACTATAGTTCCACAAAGCAACTTAGGAGCTTTATAATATCTCAATTGACCTTATATGTGTGGGTTTATTTCTAGAATCTATTTTATTCTATTGAGATATATATACACACATATACCCTCGTGCCAAAAGTACTTTGTCTTTATTAGTGTAGCTTTATAGTAAGTCCTAAAATCATATAATATAAATCTATCTTTCATTTCAAAATCATTTTAGCCGCTACTTAAAGGTGCTTTTATGTTCCACATACACTTTAGAATTCACTTGTCACTGTCAACAAAAATTAAAGTGCATAAATATCTCATTGATTCTTTAAAATATATCTTTATATTTCAATAATGTTGAGTCTTAAAATTTATGCACATGGTATGTTTGTCTAGTTATTGAGAACATGGTTAATTTCTCTAAGCAGTATTTTACCATTTTCAGTATAAATGTCATACACGTATTTTGTTAAATTTATTCTTAAGTATTTCATGGGTTTTTATTCTCTTATAAATGGTATTTTTCAATTTCAATCTTTAGCCATTTATTGCTGGTATACAAAAATATTGTTGACTCTTTACACTAATCATATATCCTACAACCTTGCTAGATTCACTGATTATTATAGCTGTTTTACAGATCCTATATTTTTTTCCTAGGTATATTATCATTTATTTGTTATCTGCAAATAAAAGTAGAATTAACTTTTTATTTAAAATCTGTATATTTTTATATCTATTCTTTGCCTATTTTCCTGTCACCTTCTAAATTGTCCTTTAGTATTCTAGTTTATGTCCACTATAAGCTTATTCTATTTT
>NW_003852411.1:1236407-1238039 GCF_000181295.1 Otolemur garnettii
TGTAATTTTTTAATCTTGGTTCTGCATGTAACATTTCTTCGTTTCTCCCTGCTTTACAGTAATTCCCCTACTTACAGATTTGTGACTCTGTGAATATGATGTGTATTAGTATGATGACCACAGTGTTTGTGCCATTCGAAGTTCTTTGTGGAGCTCAGATTTGTGAGTTGATCAGTCTCACGAACTGGAAAAAATGTTGGCCAATACTTCTTTACCTATGTTTTTCTGTCCCTTCTCTTTCCTCTCCCTCAAAGATCCAATGCCGGGCTACTTAGATAATGACACAGGTTACTCGGCTTCTGTTTATTTTTTTGCTTGTTTGTTTTACATTTTTTTCTTTCTTTGTCCTTCAATTTGAATAGTTTATACTGCTGTTTTCTATTTTTTTAGTCTTTTCTTCTGCAGTTTCTCTAATCTGCTATAATGTCAACCATTGACTTTTTTAAAAATTCAGATATTGTATTATAAAACTTTTAAAATCACTGATAATTTCATCAACCTTGTACCTGTTAGATCTCTTACTATGACAGATTTTTATTTTGCTTTTGGGTCACATTTTGCTGCAATTACTTATATTAATTTTTATTAGAACGAGTACATTATAAATTTTAAGATAGGACTTTTTTGTCTTTCTCTAAAGTGTTGAAGTTCATTTTGTCTGACAGTTAAATGTCAGGAGAAAAAAATACTGTATGGGAAATACTGGGTGCAGCATTCCCAAACTGCTGCAAACACATTATATTTAATGCTCCTTACATCCTCTGTCAGACAGCTCTGAAACATTGCATGCTGTTCCCTTTAACTTTCCCAAGAAGTCTATAGAAAACAGCAGGGGATGGTCCTATAACCTGCATCTTCCCCACAAAACACCTGTTACTGCCTCCCTATGTTTTATCTATCCCCATTTCTATGACCTGAGCTCAGCCACCCTACCTCTTCAGCTATTTTCTGAGTAATAATCAGAACAAAAGATTAAATAGACCAATTTAAAAATCATCAAGAAAAAAAATCATCTTTTTTTCTTCTGCTGACCTCATGGGTACATCCTGGTAGTAGCAGCCCAGACAATCTTTTAGGGAGGCTGTATGATTGAAACTTAACTTTAAACCAAGCTTTGCTTTGGCCACTTCTATTGTCTTGTTAGACTGACATGGTACTGGATCCTCAGGATAATGATTGCTTAATTGAGTATTCTGCTCTGTAGATTCCTCTACAGCAGCCCACTGTATGAGAGACATATAAATCTCGAAAAGATTTTATTTTTAAAAAATATCCTCGACCCTCTCTTAAATATTAAAGAATACATTTGTTTCCTTCTCTTGCACTTGATCCTTCCAACAGAGGTCTGGGTATGAATAATCATTACCAACAACTCAATCCCTGAAAGGTAGTCAGATCAGACAGCAGAATTTCCCTAGACTTCCTCCTTGAAGGCAAGACATAGATGTGCAATCACTAATAATATCTACCTGGATTAATTTCTCAGGTCAAGAAGAAAGGTTAACACAGAACCTAGGAAGAATGCCATCTTGCTTTCTAAGGGAGATTCTTATGGTTTCTGGAGGTGTGTTTAGCCATTTGGAGAAATGTTTGAGGTCAAGTTTGCACGCTGACATCACCCTCCTACTTGAA
>NW_003852411.1:1239506-1241935 GCF_000181295.1 Otolemur garnettii
AATCATCTATGTTTTTAGCATAGAATCTGCTTTATAATTCAATTTTTCTGTGGATTTCTCCCCTCCATATGAGCAATAAACACAAAATGCAATTTCCAACCTTTCAGCACTAGTGCAATTTTTTTTTGTTTTGCTCTTGCTGTATGTTTAAGCTCAAAAATTATGGCTTACATTAAATATCCAAGCATTCTTTTAAATATCAATAAGCTTACCATCTAAAACTAATAATTTGCTCCAGTTCTATGAATAATCCACATTCTATGCTCCACCAATAATTTCCTTATTTTCTTAAGTCAAAATGAAGGAGTACAAATTTAATTTAATGCTCTGTTCAGTCTAGACACACTCTATTGAATTGCACATTTAATTTTCACAGAAGTAGTTCTAAAGCTTATGCTTTCATTAATTTACCAAACACTGTCTCAGAATCCATGACATGGTACTGTCTATATATTATTAAGGGGATAGTAGAATGCCTGATTTCATCTGCAATGAGCAAATAGAATGAAGTATGCATCCTTTATTTTTTTTTTAAACTAAGCAGAGAACAATGTACTTCTTTTGACTACAAATATGTAACTTTTAACTCTATCCAGTGGAAGCTCTCACCAAAAACTTGAATCCTACTTAGTCTCTAGACTATGTTACTTCACAAAGAGGGTTTATAAATGGAATTACTTTGTCAGACTCTATCATTATAAAAAATCACTGGAGATTATCTTGTTGAAAATGCTCATATCATTTTTCATAGCTGTACATTCTAAAATCTAAGTTTAAAATGTATCCATTTGAGCCTGGGTACTGACAAAAGACTATCACCCAATGTCAGTTGACAACTCTGATATTTCTTTTCACATATCAAATGACACCCTTGACCCAAAAAAAAGTAATCTGGGCTTCTATGTTAATCATATAAGCATGTTTTTAAACCAGCAACTGTATTTTTAAAGAAAAATATAAATGCTCCTTGAAATTTTTTAAAATTACTCCCTGTGACTACCTATTCAACTGAGTGCAAGAAAGATCATTACTACATAAATAGAAATAATGACACAACATATCCAATACCCATTTCCATTGGACAACATTGTTTAGGATGAAAGAGCACTAATTCCGTTGCTGTGTTACCTGGCCAGTCTATACCTAATGATTTTGAGCTATTATAGAGAGCTGCTCCAGGCTTCTCTCTTGGCCCCCTTAGACTCATAACTAATCTGCTGTTCATCTTCAGCTTGAGTTAAACTCATTTTGCTACAGAAGTGAACAAAATATGTTCCCCTGTTTGTAATACACATTCCAGAAAGGCTCCATATTAAACATCAGAAGATTGTGTAAGTGAACTGTAACACAGGCAAGGAAAATTTAAATCTAGATTCCAAATATTATGGTTCCCATCGTCCCTTCACAGATGGAATCCTCTTTGGCTGACTCTGTAACATTTGCCGTGATGCCATAATTTATCCCCCAGAGAGCAGAGTTTCTTTCTACCATGCCCCTATTTCTCTCCTGCAGACTAGCAGACATCCATCTCCTTAGCTGCTATTGGATTCACGGATACAGACTTCCTCATAAACTAGAGGTTGAGATACATGTATAAAACAAAAGTGATGTTTTAGAATATTAATGACTAGCATAACAAGAAATTCCTATCTATCACCTGACCAGTACTCTGCCCGTCTGAGTGTGCTTTTACAAAACCAAAATATAAAATGAAGATTACCTGATAAACACAGAATCAGAGGAAGAAACGTGAGACATCAAAAACAAATCTTTAACATCAGACAACCTAAAGCATCTCTCCCTACTACCAGGTTATACCAGACACCCAGGTAAGAGACACAAGACCTTATGATGAGAACATTCTCTTTGGTCAGTATCTCTGGGATGGATTTTGTATCTGTCTACATCATTGACTTTCCTTGAACGTTCTTCCATTGTTAGCCAATACTTCTCCTGAGTGAGACACACAGTCATTCTTTAAATCGATTATTGCCTTCACATTAGTTTAGTTTCAAGCCTAGAGTTGGCTTGAAAGCCATTATGTCTCCTCCAGGTGATTTTGAATATCTCCGTTCTGATCCATTATGCATTGATTATGTGTAATAATTTACCTGGTAGAGAGTGTCCTTAATTCTATGCTTGAGGAAGGAATTTCTTTGTCAGTGAAGATAATAGTTTAAATCAAAAGATAGAAGGTAACAAACAATTTACTTCTTACCTTCCTATCACTAACAGAAGTGTTTGATTTCTGCAAGAAATCTGTTATAAATAGAGGCATCATCTAATACCCTGGTATTGTGCCTGTTTGCCTAACTTGAGCACCAGGCAATCATCATTTAAACCCAAACTGATCTTGAGAAGAAGGAAGTCGTCGATTTAACAATGAGTAAAATATTCATTCCCTAAACCTTTTACTAAAGTTTCCTTTT
>NW_003852411.1:1242479-1250842 GCF_000181295.1 Otolemur garnettii
TGAAATGTTTTCATCAAACTGGTTAACATAGCCTTCATGGCATTTTCTTAGTTATTGTGTTAAGACATTTATATTTTACATTTAGTAAGTTTCACATGTACCCTTGTAAGATCCACCATAGATGTGGTCCCACCAACTACTCTCCCTCCATCCATCCTCCCTCCTCCCCTTCCTTTATTTCTTACTGAATCTTCCCCACCATATATTTTAATCTTTACAATATATTCTTCTCAGCTCTCAGTCCCTTAGCTAGTCAGTCCCTGTGTGTGACTAAAAGTGTTAAAAGGTAACCCAAGTTGGCATATGGATTAAAATTAAAATTAAGGCAATACTTAAGTTTTATAAGTCTTATCCTATTAGTGAATATGGACATAGATCTGTACAGATATATTCAATGAATTTTCAGCTATGGGGAGAAAGAAATTCAAAGCAGAAAGAGTACTTCCAGATAAGCAGTGTTCAAATAATTGTAGAACTATATGGAAAATAATAAATGCATCTTAACTTTTATTGCACATAATAAACAAAACTTATCCCCAAATGGATCATAACTCTGGATATAAACTAAAAGCTAAAACTGTAAAATAAATATATACACACACATACATACACACAAACACACACACAGGAGAACCTCCATAGTTGACCTCCTCCCTACATTGACCACCTCCTCAAGTTGACCTAATTTTCATAGACTGGACATACACCCCATGCACATATCAATACATTTAGGTCTAGTTCCTAATGTTGACCATCTCTGTATGTTGACCAGTTTGTTACTGTCCCTGGAGTACAGTCTTTCCCCCAAAATAAGACACTGTCTTATATTTATTTTTTTCTCAAGAAGACACACTAGGGCTTATTTTCAGGGGATATCTTATTTTTTATTAAATATAATACAACAATCTACATTTATTCAAATACAGTTAAGTCATCTTTTTCTGGAACCTGACAGGGGGAGCCAACCTTGTTGGTGGGGTTGGTGCTAGTGATGCGTGAACTCCTTTCTCCTAGCCATTTGCACATGTACAATAGGATGTCCACAACTACGGTTACCACGTGAGCACCCGTGCAAGTGAGAACAGCTCAGAGAAAGGAGCTGTGGCAGATAAAAGGTATTCCAGTCTCCCTTACTGCTCTGCACCCAAATGCATGGCGTGGCTATGCAGATATGCAGCATAGCCACACCCATTATTAGGTCTTATTACCGGGGTAGGGCTTATATTTAACAAATGCATAGAAATCCTGCTAGGGCTTAATTTGGAGGTAGTTCTTATTTTCAGGGAAACACGGTAGTCAACTTACAGAGGTTCTACTGTATAAGGAAACATTTAGAGAAGATTTTTGCAACCTGGGAGTGACTATACATAAGATATGACAGAGAAAGCATAAACCATAAGTGGAAAACATTGATAAAATGGGCTTTTCAAAATTTAAAACTTCAGTTCTTCTGTGAACATTATCAAGAAAATATTAATAAAAGGTATGCCACTGACCATAAGAAGATATGCTACAAATATACAGGATTTGTATATGGAATATAGAAAGAGCTCTCACAAATCAAAAATGAGTATATAAATACCCAAATAAAAAAAGAATAAAACATTTCAATGGACACTATTCAAAATAAGAGAAAGTAGACAAAGGAACATAAAAAGATGCTCAATGCGATTTGTCATTGGAGAATTGCAAATTAAAACCATAATAGACTATCACGACACATCCACTAGGAAAACCAACATGTAAAAGATCAACAAACACGAAGTACTGGAAAGAATGGATAGCAACTAGAAAGGAATCCATCACTGGCAACAGCATAAGGCAGTAAAACCATGTTCAGACACAGTTGGTCAGTATTTTGCAAATTTCACCATTCCAGCTCTCAGGTATTTATTCAGAAGAATGAAAGCCTATCTCCACACAAATAAAATAGCAGCTTGATTCATAGTAGCCCAAATTGGGAAGCAACTCCCATGCCCATCAACGGGTACCTGTATAATTTGTGTATATCCACCCAATGAAATATTACTTAGCAGCAAAGGGTAACTCCAGATACACCCAACCTGAATGAATCTCTAAAATAGTATGTCAAGAGAAAGAAGTCAGATACAAAGAGTAAAGACTAAATGATTCCATTTTTGAGAGACTCTAAGAAAAACAATATAATAAGTTATAATAAAGTACAGGTTGATGGTTGGCAAAGACTGAGGATTGGGGTGGAGATTTACCCTCAAGATGACTGTAATGCTCTATATTTTGGTTGCAGTGATGATTACACGGTGTGCATAACTTTTTCAAAATGTTTAAGGTTTACACTAAAAACTTACTTTAATTTACATTATGTATGTTATACATAAAATAGCTATTATTTTTAAAAATAACTTATCCTGACTCCCTCCCCCCCAAAAAAACTTTACCTAATTTAAAAACAAATCTAAGATGTAAAGGAGATATGCTGGAGACGGGACTGGCTTTCTTCATCATAATTTGCTGATCTCATCCCTAAATCTCAAATTTTTCTTAGATTATGTACTTACCACAGATCCTATGCTCTTCAGAGAAATTCTGTCTAGAAATCAGTTTAAGACCTTGCTGTTTGAAATGACTGAAAGCTTTCCAAGACAAGTTAAAAAGTGACAAATATCATCAGTATATTCACCATCTAGTTAATATGAAATTTATTCCATGATTTTAGAATAAGGCTTTTATCAAACTAAAATGTATTAGATAAATTGTTAAACTTTTGACACATTTATGTGTATACATACAGAGCTCCAACCAAAGGACTGGAGAACAATAATTGAAAATGTTTAATCTTTGATTTATATAGAGCAGCTCTGAATAAAGTCACAAGCTTCATTTTATATGCTACCAAAGGACTTGTTTCCAGCACATCAGTAAACCTTTGTTCTATAATGTACTCTACTCCATTATGTACAGATTATAAGAATGTGTGAGCTATTCTCATATTGGTTGATGTAGCACAGATGCAATGAAATATTTATTAAATATAATGAATTACTGCCTCAGCTTTCTATTGCTTCGTAAAAATATCTTCAAATTACAGTAGCTGATAGAAACCACCATTTTATTTGTTTACAATTCTATGGGTCCGGGATTTGGGCTGGGCTTATGAGGGGGGATATTCTATTGGTATCCACAGGGGTCATTCATATCCTTACAATCACTTTGCAGCTCAGAGGCAACTAAATGGTTGGAAATGGCCTCAAGCACTTGTCAAGCGATGGGTGCTGCTGTTGGGCTGGAGCTCTCGCTCCCATGGTCTCTCACTGTCAAGGAGGCCAGCTTAGCCTCTTCATATACAGGTGACAGGGTTCTATAGGAATGACGCAGACTTGGAAAATGGGGGCTGCGCTCTCTTCTGAAAGAAGAAAAATATTAAGGATGTTAGTGGAAGCCCTCTAGCACCGAGGTTACCTAAGAAAAGGACAAGAGGAACTTCACGTGCGTACATATGTACAGACCACACAGGTCCACACACACGGAGACCACATGCACAAGAATCAGTCTGTCTCTGTATAATCTGGGTTGGGGGGGGAAGGGAGGCTTAGGTTGTAAAGACTAGCAATGAACCCCTACATCCCCAAAGAAACTTCCTTCAAAAAGTTATGAAGGGAAAATTTACAATAATCCTAACATGTTATAGATTCAATACAAAGACACTACATGAAAACTAGTATCAAAGCAAAGACAGTATCAAAATGACCTCTAGCAGAGGAATTTGGAAGGGAAAAAAATACTACAGTGGAGATAAAAATCTGTGACTATATATTCTACCATTTTTAAAAAAAAAAGCAACTGCCAAAAAACAGAGACTGAAAAACATCAATGAAGGAACTCAGTATGGAAATAAATAAAACAGAAAAAAAAATGTGAACTGATAATTTATAAAAGGAATTGAACAAAGAAAACAGGAATTTACCATAATAAAGATAATCACTGGAGTTTGCCTGAAGAAAAATACTGCAGAAATCAGAAAATGGGCCTAAGTGAAAAAAATGAGCAAATAAACAAAAGTAGAAGGGAAAGGTAGCTATGCAAAGTAAAACAGATACAGCAAACATATGCCTGGATTCTTCACAGAAAGCAAAAAGTATAACTATAATTCAAAAGTAATCCCATGAAATAGAAAATGACTTGAATACGGCAACATTTAAAAGGACACATAGCAATGAAAATAGAGCTGAAATGTTCTACCTGAAGACATAACGTGGTCAAGTTATTAAATATTGAAATATGAATAGAAAAAGTATATACATTAATATATAATACACAGATATTCTGCCCAAAAGGCAGGATTACACTTAATGAAGAGAATCTTAAAAATGCTCCCCAAGAAGTCTAGAACAAGTCAATACCCATGGTTATCATTGTTATTTACACTGCATTGAAGGTACTAACCAATTAAATTGAAGAAAATATAGGTATATAAATTGAAAAGACATCTAACTATTTGTTGATAAAATAATTCTGCTCCTTTGAAATCAAAAGTATAGGCTGAAAAACTACGTGAGGAATGAATTCCTAACACACCAGGGAAAAGGTTGACGTACAAATTTCATCACGTCAGTTAATGACATCAGCAATGCATTTGAGCACAGAGGTATAGCTAGAGAGAAGGCGCTCCTTGTTATGCCATGTTAGAAGACAGTCGAGCTAAAATTAAAGTTTTAAAGAATGATACAAGCATAAAGAAAATTATCCAGACACTCTGTAGTGGGTATAAGTTCTCAAATGCAGCCCCTCGTGAAAAACCAATCAGCTTGAACTGATTTCTAAACCCAATTCGCACAGCAAATACCAACTAATACATTTCCAAAAATGAGATAATATTCTAGTCTAAAATTTCTTAGAAATAGCAGCTAATTCTAAAGTTCCTGTAGAAAAATAGAGAGGAATAGCCAGAATAACTTCTGAAAAGGAAGTAAAGTGAGGGAGAATGAATACTTTAGATTTGAAACAAACATCCCCATCCTTCATCATTCAAATCCTGTGCCATGAGAGGGATGCGTAGAAAGGGAGACTGGTCACTAGAACAGACGAAAAAGCTCAGCACAGAGCCAAATGTGTAAAAAAAAAAAAAAAAAGCCATATTTAATAATGATATTTTAAATCATTAGAGAAACTTTAAATTCAGTAAATAGTATTCAGTAAATAGTATTGAGATACCAGGTAGTTATTTTGTAAAAACAAACCTAGACACAACTCTTACACACTTCCCTAGGAAAAAAAAAATTATGTGTGCTCGGCGCCTGTGGCTCAAGTGGCTAAGGCGCCAGCCACATACACCTAAGCTGGCGGGTTCGAATCCAGCCTGGACCCGCCAAACAACAATGACGGCTGCAACCAAAACATAGCCGGGCGTTGTGGCAGGTGCCTGTGGTCCCAGCTAGTTGGGAGGCAGAGGCAGGAGACTCGCTTGAGCCCAGGAGTTGGAGGTTTTTGTGAGCTGTGAAGCCACAGCACTCTACCCAGGGGGATAGCTTGAGGCTCTGTCCAAAAAAAAAAAAAAATTATGTGAACATTAACAAAAGACAAAAATTAAATGATGGCAATAATAGATGAAGTGGGAGAATTTCTTTATAACTGAGAAATGAACATAATCCCCCAATCTTGCATTGAACAATAGGTATAGACATAATTTACTCCTTCTGTAGTAAACAATACTGGGACCAGGCAAAAAATATCTCCGTTTCTTTCTCCAGGAAATAAGAGCTCCTGAAAGATAAGACTGTGAACTTATCAAGAGTAACAGCTTGTTTACCAAGGCTCACTTTGAGGTCTTCATTTTCGTTATACCCATCAATCCAAAGCAATTTTGTCACCTGCTTCACCCAATCTCAGGCACCTCTCCTCTTGTGCGAACTGTCTTAAATTCACCCATTCAAGCCCCAAACCCCTGTACATTAGTCTGTCCTAATTTTTCATTTTGAGATATTACTTTGGTCTGCCAAGTCAGTGTACTTCCTCACTGCATTAATTCAACCAATTAGTTTACATTTATTTGATGAACAGATTTTTTTCTAGTTGTCTTTTGAAGAGTCAACGTGCAAAATGCCTCATAATCCAGAAGCCATAAAAGGAAAGACTGAGAAGTTCCCAAAAGTAAATAAAAAACTCCTATATCAACAAACCACCATAAGAAAATGTAAAATGCTAAACACAAACTGGGAAAATATTTGTGGCAAAGGATTAAATTCCCGAACATATAAATGTAAATTCAGCTTTTAAATTGAGAGGTAGAAAAAAAAAATGTAAAGCCAATAGAAGAAGAATAAGAATGTATGAAGAACACGAACAGTTTACAGAAAATGCAGAGGCTTTTTAAACATATAGTGATATCCGGCTTCACTCATAGATGTTCAGAGAAGCTGAGAATTTTACAAGAAATTGTTTTTAGATAAAAGGAAACACATTAATAAGGTGAGAATACAAGCAGGCTGGGAATTAGAAGCTTAGGTCTTATTCAGACATTTTCAGGGCCTGGGTAATAATCACAGGATTCATTCATGCCTTGATCTGTGCTTTTGTTATTGTAATACATCGCAACAAGAAAATGCTATAAAGCTGAAACTAATAGTAAACCCTTGAAAAATGTAGGGGTTATTGGCACTATGAGCCCCCTCTCCCTATGCAGTCAAAAAATCACACATAACTTTTTTTTATTAAATCGTAAACACATAGGTCATGTATACATTAATTTATGGGGTACAATGTGCTGATTTCATACTAGGAACCCTTACATTGCACTAGTTAATATATTCCTCATCTCGTTTACTTATTTATTGTGTTAAGACATTTATACTCTATACTTAATAGATCTGACATGGACCCTGGCATTATGTACCAAAGGTATTTGACTCTTCCAAAACTTAATTACTAATAACAAGGCTGTTGAACTCAAGCTTTACTGACAACAAGGTTGATTTTTAAAGTCTATTATCTTTTGTATGCTATATGCATGATATGCTGTATGCTTACAATACTTTAAGGAATATGCTATTCAAAAAATAATAAGAAAAAGTATATTCTGTTGTTGTCTCAGTTTTGCCGGGGCCGGGTTCAAACCCACCAGCCTTGGTATATGGGGTCCATGCCCTACTCACTGAGCCACAAGTCCCGCCCTATTTCCTGTTCCCTGAGTGAAAGTGGATCATCAGAAAGGCTCCTCACCTTCAGGAAGAGCAGGTGGGAAAGGAGGGCCTGATCTGTCTGCCTCAGGGGATACACAGGGGGAAGGAAACCCACACCAAAGTGAACACGTGGAGACAGAATGCAGAACGATTGTCACCAGAGTCTGGGAAGGGAGACAAGGAGGGCGAGATAGAGTGGGGACGATTAATGGGAGTGAAAATATAGACAGAATGAACAATGTGAGATAGCACAACAAAATGCCTATGATCAACTGTCAGTGAGGGCGTACTTTGACATAACTTAAAAGAGGGAGATTGGAATGCTCCTAACTCAAAGAAATGATAAATGTTGAGGTAATGATTTAATTAATACACACTATATGCCTATATCAAAACATCACAGGTAGGTCTGGGCTCAGTGGTTCACACCTGTGATCCTGTGGTACTCTGGGAGGCTGAAGCCAATGGATTGCTTGAGCTCAGGAGTGCAAGATCAGCCTGAGAAAGAGTGACAGCCCATCCCTACTAAAAACAGAAAAATTAGCAAGGTATCATGATGGGCACCTGTAGTCCCGGCAACTTAGGAGGCTGAGGGAAGAGGATCTCTTGAGACCAAGAGTTAGAGGTTACTGTGAGCTGTGATGCCAGGGCACTCCAACCAGGGTGACAGAGTGAGATTCTGCCTCACAAGAATAAAACAAAACAAACAAATGAAAAAAGCTCTATTCCTGCAAAGAGCTTTAAATTCCGTAAAAAGAATTTAAATTTTTTGTAGTAATTTAAATACATATAATAGTTTTAGGAACCATCGCTTAAATTTCTAACCCTCAACTGAATGAAAAATAAATTTATCCAAACCATTTTAATCTTTCAAGGTTCTGGACACTGATGTTTTCCTGAGGAAATTCACTATGAAATCTATATTTAGCAGCTTGTATTTATATTCCACATATAGAACATGAGAAGGAGAAAATCTATAAAATAAAAGTGCCATAAAACATCAATATAACAGGTTCTTCTTGCAGATAAAGATGTCATCTTTAGGGCAGCCCCTGTGGCTCAAAGGAGTAGGCCACCAACCCCATATGCTGGAGGTGGGGGGTTCAAACTCAGCCCCGGCCCAAAACTGCAAATAAATAGATAAATAAATAAATCTCATCTTTAATTCTAAAATGTTTGAAGAATATGTACTAAAATTCACTAACTCAT
>NW_003852411.1:1251358-1255939 GCF_000181295.1 Otolemur garnettii
CTACATGTGCCATAATACTTTTTGTACATTACCTCATGAATTTTGAGGTAGAGAAGTATCAGCTTGGTAGAATTTCAAGATTTTTTTTTAAATTGCAGAATATATTCAATACTTCACATAAACATACCCATTTGAAATTTAAAGTGGCACTTCTTTTCAAAGAAAATAGTGTTTTTAAAAATGTGCTACCACTTTATTCCAATGTCATAAATAAATCCATGAATTTGTAATGTATCTTTGAAAACTCCAAGAAGGACGGCTGAAGCTTCTATGTGTGTGTTTTGCCTTAAAATCCAACTCACAGACCCTTCCTCTCTAAATACCTCATTTCCTTTTACTTTCGGGAAAGTGTTTTTTCTTCTCTCTTTCCTAAGGATTTCTCTCCAACTCCTCTGTGCAAATTGGAACTCTTAGAGTATCCATTACATATAGAAATGTATAGAACTTAAGAAGAAAAAAGAATAGAACAAATAAAGGGGGCCACTTTGACAACTCCCAAGATGCCAAGAACTCATTACCACAAAGGATGTAATCAGAGTCACATTAGCCCATGTTAAAGACTGACAGGAAAGAAAAGAATCAAATTTTCTTCCTCTATGTTCCTATTTGAGACATCGGAGAACTTTAGATATATTGTACGTGAAAAAAAAAAACTAATTATTTTCTTTAACAAAAATCATGTTATATTTGTGACAATACGAGAATAGAATGCTAGTGTCAAGTCTTCTGGTTTCCTTCTCTATATGCATTATTTATTCCAAATACCAAAACTGGTATCTAAGTGCAAAATCTTAAGCTTATTAACAACGTGGATCATGTTACTTATATACTGGCAATTTTCTTAATCCAAGTGATATCTTGATCAATGTGAGACATTTTGTCCTCAAGATATATGTATTAATAAGATTATACATATGTATGAGTGTCATGGGAAAAATATATTCATTCATAACTCCCACTGTGTTCAAAGAGAGTAGATAATGGTAGTCAGAGGGTGCTTCATTAGTACAGCGGGGTGAAGAGACTAAGGATAGACGATTAGAGAATTGAGAAAGAGTTAAAGCTCTAACTTCAGAAGAGGAGAGACTGACTTAAAAAATATGTATGTTGGAATTTAGTTGAAAAGAGGAATGAGATCCAGGAAAATTTAGGCAAAACAAAGCATCTAGTGAAGATTTCATAAAGTTCCTTAATGTGTAACCAGGGACATATATTTTCTCCTTCCTTATCCTAGGAACTCTTCATAAAATCTCCATTATTCAATTGTGTTTGGGGAATAAATTTGCATTAGAAATGTAAGGACAGGAGATATGGGCTGTGCTTCAAGAACGAAAAACAGAAGCTATGTTTACATGGATGGAGCTAGAACATACTCTTCTTAGCAAAGTATCTCAAGAATGGAAGACAAAGTATCCAATGTATTCAGCCCTACTATGAAACTAATTTATAGCTTTCATTCAAAAGCTATAGCCCAATTATAGCCCAAGAATATGGGGGAAGGGGAGAGGGAGGAGAGGGGAGGGGGAGGATGGGTGGTGGGAGAGTGATTGGTGGGACCACGCCTATGGTCCATCTTACAAGAGTACATGTGAATCTTTCTAAATGCAGAATATAAATGTCTTAACATAATAACTAAGAAAATGCCATGAAGGCTATGTTAACCACTTTGGTGAAAATATTTCAAATTGTATATAAAGCCAGCACACCGTACCCTGTGACTGCATTAATGTACACAGCTATGATAGAAAGAAAGAGAGAGAGAGAGAGAGAGAGAGAACGAAAGAAAGAAAGAAAGAAAAACAGAAGCTACCAGGAAAGACTACCTACCAGTATCAGCCAGGCCCGATGGCTCACATCTATAATCCCAGCACTTTGGGAGGCTGAGGCAGGTAGATTGCTTGAGCTCATAGGTTTGAGACCAGCCTGATCAAGAGCAGAATCCTATCCCAACTATAAATAGAAAAACTAGACAGGCATTAAGGGGGGCACCTGCAGTCCCAACCTCCCACAGGTTGGGAGGCTGTGGCAAGAGGATAGCTTGAGCCCAAGAGTTAGAGGTTGCTATGAGCTATGATGCCACAGCACTCTACCGAGGGTGACAGAGTGAAACTCTGTCTCAAAAAAAGAAAGACTGCTGTATCTTTGGGTATTATCTAATGCTGTATTCTTCATAGAACATTTCTGCAAAGTAGTTATCTAGAGTCTATTTGGCATCTATAATGACAAAACAAGACAAAATCCCTCTACCTCTAAAAGTGTTCAATTTTTGATGAAAAGCTCTAATGTAAAAAAATAAAATAAAAAACTTCATTATACTTAGGAAAAATCCAATTCCTTATAGCTACCTCTTAGTTTACCCTTCAAAATTAGATAGCAACAATATGCTTCATCTCTTAAAAAATACATTAAGGTAATTGTTATGGTCCTCGGGTTTTTATAATTCATAACAATGGTTTTAAGTTTTTCATAGTTTTGATCAGTCTTTTCAGAGCATAATCTTGACACAGACTGTCTGAAAGTATACCATCTTTTTCTTAATAAGAAAAGTAGATCACACGCTCTGAAACAATAGCCAATACCACTTTGAATGGGGGAAACTGTGGCCTCAAGTCCACGTGGGGCCCTCCAGATCCCCAAGTGTAGCCCTCTCAACCTCATCCATATGTTATCAAATATGACCCTAAGGCCACATGTTCCCCACCCCTACCAGGAGGTGACATATCCCCATGTTTTGCCCAATGAGATGTACATTTCAGTTTGAGCCTTAAAGAAGAAAGTTCTCATCCTGTCAACAATGGTAGAAAACAGTCCTCACCATTATCAATAATCCAGACCACAGATTAGACAATAACTTCTGGATCACACTGAAATGAAAATAAGACATTTTCAGAGAAATAAAAATAGGAGCTAACAGTATAGCATGGTAGAAGGGAGTTTAGGCTCTAGTGCAGATGACATGGTTTGAATCACACAATAGCTATGTGAATATGGGCATAGTACTCAATCACTTAACTCTGTTTCCTCTGTAAATATGAACAAAAATAATGGTCTCTATCTTGCATTAAATGAGAAAACCTACAAAGATCACATTTTATAGTTTTGTTCAATAATATTCATAATTGCATGTTTCCATTTTATTCACAATATTCAACATATTACCTATTTTCTCAGCTACACTCTGAGCTTGTTGGGAATAAGAACTCTGTCATATTCACAAATATATGAACACTTATTAAGCATTTCTTGAACAAAATAAACTTAGAGCTACTGATGTTACAGGCTACTAGAGTTTTCTGCAATAATAAAAGAAAATAATTTTAAAACATCTATTAAGGACCAATCAGATAGCAAATGCAGGAGATTCACAAAATGACATCACATCTTAATATGAATTGGATCATATTTACCCATTGGTCTAAGAATTTTTATCAACCTTTTAATAAGGAATAACTAGAAGTATATATCTATATTATATTATAATATTGCCTAAAAAATGTCTGTCCCTCCCCACCACTGAATAATTCTCTCTCTGTGCTGTACTCAACTCCACGCTTCTGAACTCAGACATGAAATGTAAAGTACACACAGAAAATGTGTGTTTCTTCTGAGCCAAATCTAAATGTTGAAGGTCATGGTTTGCCATCTTTTCCTCCTCCACCTTGAGACCAGCAATAGCCTAAACAGAACCATTCAGTCTGGGTGTTCAGAGAAAAATTAAATGGAAAAAAGAAAAAGCCAACTCATGCTAGACTATAAGACAAGAAACAAACAAACTTGGGTATGCTGAGCCAATGTATGTTCGGATTTCCTGTTTCCAAAACCTAACCCATCCTAACAGAGAATAGCGATACACACAGCGCAATTTGTACGTACTTGCGTAAAATTTTTAATTTTATGGAAAATGCCTGTAGTTTCTGTTGTACCTATAGTTTACATGTCACATTGTGAATTCTATGCTAGTTCTGATATTTTCATGAAGCATTTTTAAAAAATCCTACAGAGAAGGACAAATCAACTACATCCAATTATTTCTAACCAAATTTCAGTATGGGGGATGGGTGTTAGGTGAGGAACATATTCATAGCCCATTTACAGAATATATTCAAATAAGATTTTTTTCCAAGTATGTTACCTATCTCACTAGCAATGGCATAAAATTACATGTATGCCTGGTTTTTGAAGTGAGAAAATCAGGTTTATATAAAGATATCCAACAGGACAAAAAAAATCATAGAATGTAATATATTTATATTCCTTCTAGTTATATATAGAATACTTCTAGAATCATGCAATACAATATTTTTAAGAGATTCATAAATTTTTTAACTCATTATATTATAAGATTTATGCTGGTCCTACCAATGCCCATGGTATTACTTCAAAGTGAAATGCCTTGCATTTTGTTCTGTTAGCAAAAAAGAAGACCAGAATCATTTTAAACTGAAAAATAACTGATAATACATTCTACACATTAATTTAAATCAGCACAATAAATTTCAGTATCTGATATAGCCAAGAAGTAGAGAATTCCAGTTAAGTATCTTATAAAAATTATAGTTTTAAAAGTAAAAAAAAAAAAAA
>NW_003852411.1:1256214-1258879 GCF_000181295.1 Otolemur garnettii
AAAAAGCAAAATAAAAACTATAAAAATGAATTTCGTTATAATTATTAATCAGTTACCATGAATATTTAGAAGCTAAAATGATGTAAACTTTAAAAACAAGGTTCAAGGTTAAGATGTGTTGTTTTCAAAATCTTGGCATTTTCCTACATAGAAAGCCCTGGTTCCATGAAAATTCTGCTCTTCCTAGAGAACTGTCCTTTCTGGTCCATAAACATACAAAAAGCAATTTGTTTCATTTCCCTTCTCAATGTCGTTCAAATAATAATATCAACCAAGAATTGGATGAAATGCTCTGGAGAGAAATCTTCTAGTAGGATGAAATCATTCAGTGCATTTTGTGATATTTCACAATGATTTGGTTTTAAACCACTGGGCAAATCCAAACGAGGGCAGGAAATCCCACAGTATTTACATACTTTTTCCTGGGGTATTTCTACATTATCTGCATATTACCACTTTATTACTGAATGAGAACTTACACAAACTGTTGAATTACAGCCAAATATACTGGTGTGATTTTCACTGGCACTTTCCTAATTTTAAAAGGGAGAAATGTCTTTACAAGTTATCTCAATGATCAAAATATAAACAAAAAGTTTTGAGACTATCTTTAAAAAAATTCAGTGGTGCTACAGACTAGTTCTAAAAGTATTTATCAAGACATTATGGAATCCTCAAAATTTTTCAGTCTTTTTGATTGATCTGTCACACACTACAGGGATCACACTGACTTTTTCAAAGATCCATACACTAATTACTAATAATTGCCAACACGCCTTCCACAATCTGTTACTATTAGCAAGCCCAGTGCCTTTGATAGACCATAGTCTCTTTTTTTATTTCATTGATGTTTTCCCTCCATGAGAGATGATATTTTGCTTTTTTCACCTTCTATACATTGTGTTTTACGATGGATGAAATTAAGGCAAGATTCCTACCAAAACAGAAGAAGGCACAGCCCACCAGAATCTGCTGGGAAGGCAGGGGCTTCTTCAAACTACATGCACCTCCTCTGGGACATTCTAATCCACTTCCCTGAGGGAAGATGACCTCTTTCCTTTCCCCCAGTAGAAATCTTTGCTATTAAGGATTATTTTTACTAATGGCTATTGTTTCTTATTAGGCGTGTGTTTCGGGATAGAGAAAAATGATCCAGGACCACAGTCCAAAGAGAAATTCATGGCACTTCATCCACCCTCTGCCCCAGGTGACACCTTGTCTTTCAAGAGAAAAAGTGCTGCGATGGTGGAACAGGTTTAAAAACATCGTATGGGTCACCATGTGCAGTTAGTAGTCACAGTTCATTTGGATTGATTGGTGTTCTCAGATGCTGGCTTTTGTTTCCTCCAACAATACAAGTTGTGTTAGTTTTGGATTTTGGATGCAGCTGCCTGGACAACCATCTCATCTCCATCATCCTTACTCCAAGGAACACCCGCCATGGGTGGTGTCATCAACACACAGGCCAATAGCTCTTGATTTCTTCTCCTTGCCATATGACAAACTGACCTCACATCAAGGTAGTCACATCTTGGTTTGAGATTTAGATTTAAAGTGTAGGAAGAAACACCAAATGCTTCACCCTGTTTTTCTTGGAGGCTTGAATTCCTTCCCTCTCCAAAAGTTGCATATTCTATATCCAAGATTTAGTTGGTCTAAGCCTTCTCTACTTATTCAAACCTCAGTGATTAATTCTAACTTTAGATTTCTAGAGAAAGTGTTTTCCTTTACATATTTTCATGTAGTACCTACTATTTTTCATTTGTATATATAGTCTAAGATTACAAATAGTAGTGCTTAATTACAATCCTAAAATCAAAAAATAGATTTGATACACAAATCAATTCATTAACATGAACTAAATAGTAGTCTCAACTAACATAATGATACTTTAAGGAAAAGAGAAGGAAAGAAATGTCAAGTTCACTTACTATTTATGCTAACGCTTTTTAAAAGCTATTCCTCATCAAAACTTTTAATATGTACATAGTTCTGCTCTGAACCTGAAACTAGGGCTCTATTTTGTTCCTTTCTATTCTAACAGCTTACAATACTCAGCAGTGAAAACATCAAGTACTTATTGACTGATTTTTCAGCAACCACAAATACAAGGATGTACTAATTTACTCAAAAGTTTATAAGCACATATCTTTACTTATAAATTTTAGGCTGGGTGCTGGTTACAAAGTTACAAAGAACAATATGGCATAAAATATGATGTATTTTTATAAAAATCGCATTTACATAGTTAACATTATTGATAGAACTGCAACCCATTTTGATGTTTACCATTATTAAGCTAGGAAGGGTAGTCTTACAACTCACATCTTAGCTGCTGTTTCTTACTGTATAAGCTTACAGAATATTCACTACTATTTGTATAATCCCTACATATTACAGGTTTAAATGGAGAGATTAAGTTACTAGATGTTCGGTTTTAAATGTTTTTCTTTTTATCACTTAGAAACGAACACAAATTTTAAAATTTGTTAAAATACCTATCTATCAAGGATTTTGAAGGTAAAATTGCTTCTCTCTGGCAGATGAAGCACTCTGAAGCTTACATCCACTTGTAGCAGTAGACTCAATCTAGCCTGAAACATTTATTTGCTTTTCTCCATGAAAAGTCCATGTTGTCTAGAGTTCTCACAAAAAAAAAAAAAAA
>NW_003852411.1:1259704-1285958 GCF_000181295.1 Otolemur garnettii
ACAGAGTCTCACTTTATCGCCTTTGGTACAGTGCTGTGGCATCGCAGCTCGCAGCAACCTCCAACTCCTGGGCTTAGGCAATTCTCTTGCCTCGGCCTCCCGAGTAGCTAGGACTACAGGTGCCCCCCGAGACACCCAGCTGAGCCATAGGCACTGCCCAGCTTTGCACTTTTTAAGCAAGGTTTCTTATTGTCTTTACCAACCTAAAAGTCCACACTTAAAACTACATAGTCAAGGTTTACAAAGAAGAAAATATGAAACATTAGAACACAAATCACTCATTTGTCATGGAACAGCAGAATAAACTATTACTGATACAATAAAGAGTCAATGTATGAAGTCAAATAGCTTTTCAAAGATTAAATATTTTTTACTATAAAAATACAATCTGGTCATTAAAAAAAAGTACAGAAAGAGAGTATAAACAAAAAGTCTCACAGGTTGTAAAGACTGAGATCCATCCTTACTTCTTCACATGAGCCATCCCCATGCCAGCTACTGAATGAAGCATCCTTTGTTTGTCAAATGGAAATGTCACCTTCATGTACACAAATGTTTACATGGGCCTTTCCCTAGAGCCCACTCTGTTCTGCTGAGTCACTGTCTGTGTCAGTGCCAAATATCTGATAGCTTTCAAATACAATTCACTATGTGACAAGACTATTTATCCCCTGGCTGCATTACTTCCCTTTTCCATAATTTTCCTGCTATTTTTCCATACAAATTTCCAGTTGAACTTTATTTTCACTTTTTTTAATTGCAAGAAACAAATTATATCTGGAAATGTTATGGACTTCACATTGACATCACAGACTTTATTCATTTAGGGAGATTTAAGGAAGGAGTAGTAGAGGAGCAGTGTATGGAAAACAGGTTTTGTTGTTGTTTTTTTTTTTAATTACCCACAAACATATGTCATGTTAAAATAATGTAGGACCGGGAGTGATGGATTACACCTGTAATCCCAGCACTTTGGGAGATAGAGATAGAAAGACTGCTTGAGGCCAGGGTTTAGCAATACAGTGATAGCACATCTCCAGAAAAATTACCAAGTATGGTGGTGTTCGCCTATAGTCCTAGCTACTTGGGGGGCTGAGGAAGGAGTATCAGTTGAACCCCAGAGACTGAGGTTGCAATGAGCTATAGTGATGCCACTGCACTCTAGCCTGAGCAATAGAATTAACCCCAGTCTCAACCAACCAAGCAATATAATGTAGAATTCCTCACAGACATTCTAAAGAGAAGGGTCTAAAGGAGGGGAGGAAGAGGACCAACCAGAAGCACCAGTTGCCAGAACATCTCAGAAAAAAAGAAGTTTTAAATGAAAAAACAAACAAACAAACAAACAAAAAATCATAGATCAAGTGTAATTCTGAAGAAACATTGCCAGAACCTACAAAAGATTCCACAGGAAGAAGTTGGGGAGCAGACCAGAAGGATCAAGATCCTGGCAGAAGTCAACCCCGAGAGTCTTGGGGTCCAGAGGAAAGGGTAGGTGAAGTGGTCTGTTTACCTTCCCATCTCTGACAGCCAGCAGGCTCCTGAGCTGCTGGAGAGAGAGCCTTTCTACCCTCATGAGCCCAAAGCCGCTCCTGCCAGTTAACTGGGAGCTTCCGGAAGGACAAAGCACCAGGATGCAGCCCGCTGTGGGGCTGCTTCCCATCTCTGCAGACCTGGGCAGACAGCAAGCACCATATGGCTTCTCCACCCGTGATGCACCTCAGTCCTCCCCATGGACCTTCAGCCCCTCAGATTTTATCTTGCTTGTTCTCACAAAAACATTTCCCAACTCCATCCCCGACTGTGGGAATTAGAAGGGGCCAGTGAGTCCCGGGGGATCTACATGACCCCAGAGCCTGGACATTCCAGGGGGCCTGCCTTCTGGAGAGGCCAGAGATGACCACGGCGCCACTTTCCTCCATACAGACGCTGTTCCTCTTTGTTTTCTCCCTGGCATGTGGCTGCCAAAAGAAAGGCGTCAGCCAGGCTCCCAGGAGCCACTGCCTCCCCTGTGTTAGGGCTGTCACCGAGAAGGAGGCTCACACTGTCCCTCTTAAACACCTGCAATGTTGCGCGGCGCCTGTGCTCAGTGGGTAGGGCACCAGCCCCATATACTGAGGGTGGTGGACTCAAACCTGGCCCGGGCCAAACTGCAACAAAAAAAAATAGCTGAGCGTTGAGGCGGGTGCCTGTAGTCCCAACTACTCAGGAGGCTGCGGCAAGAAAACTGCCTAAGCCCAGGCATTGGAAATTGTTGTGAGCTGTGACGCTACAATACTCTACCCAGGGCGATAAAATGAGACTTTCTATCTCTATCTAAAAATAAAAATTAAAAAAAAAAGACCTGCAGTGGACTAAGGGGCACTTGGGCTGTGAGCTCCCTGCTCACCCGGCCTCCCCAGTACTACTGCCCAGCTGCTCCTTCAGAGAGGCACATCCTGAAGCATAACAGACCTGCTTGAGCACCCTGTCGGCAACTCAGGACCAGAACTCTTCTCCCTGGCCAGATCACGGCGTGATCTTCAGGAACCAAGAACAGGTTCCTAGGCCAGATCGCACACCCCCAGAATGCGAACATGCTGCTCAGGTGCACGGAGGAAAGATCTGTGGACTAACCTTGGGACGTGAGGGAGCCTGCGGGAACATACCTGAAAGAGAGTACGGAGGGGGTCTAAGACTCAGGGTACTAATGGAGCACCCCTCCCCCACCATAAAGCCAAACTCGTCACCCAGAATGGGACCCCGGAGAGGGATGCTCCCAGTCTGAAGCATCATTGTAAGAGAGCTCAGATGCCAGAGGAAGACCGTGGAGCAGGGGACTAGGGAGAAGAGTCAAAACCATACAGAAAGCCAGACGGTGGATCTCAGGTAGCCCAGACACATAGCAGATTTCTGTGGTCTGCGTGGGGCCACCTCAGTGCCCTCAACCAATCAATCAATCGATCAATAAAATAAAAAATAAAAACACCTTTGTACTCTGCCTATTCATCCATTTTTTTTTTATAGCATGGAAATCTCAATCTAGAAGTCATGGCATTGCCTTGCTTTTGTTTTTCCCCAATAGCATATAATCTTCTTATTATAAACATCAGCTACCATCACCACTTTTATTAAACCAACTCCAAAAGATGTTGAAAGAGGGGGAGCAAGTTGGGGAAGAATTTGCTTCATATGTTTTGTTCGTAGGTTTTTTTAATTAAGGGAATACAAGAGTTTTTAATACAAAGATATCTTGTATAACTCTTAAGTCAGGACTTCTGGTGCACCCATTACCAGAATAGTGTTCAATGGACCCCACAGATAAGCTTTTATTCCACACCCATCCTTCCTTCCACCCCCTTCCTTAGTTTCTCATGTGCTATATGTCACTTTGTG
The DNA here is from genome assembly GCF_000181295.1 of Otolemur garnettii. NCBI lineage: Eukaryota > Metazoa > Chordata > Mammalia > Primates > Galagidae > Otolemur > Otolemur garnettii. The sequence continues at coordinate 1,263,080 of NW_003852411.1, forward strand.
CCATACGCACCCACCTATTAGCTCCCACTTATTGGTGAGAACACGCATTTGGTTTTCCATTCCTGAGATGCTTTACTTACGATAATGATACCCAGTTCCCTCCATGTTGCTTCAAAAGAAATTCTTCTTTGGCTGAGTAGCAGTCCATAATGTGCGCGTGCACACACACACACACACACACACACACAGAAAGAAGGCGCTAAAAACTGTATACACATTTTAGGAAAGGAAATTTTATCTGGGTAGATACCCACTAATGAGATTGCTGGATCGTTTTCCATAGAGATTGTACTCATTTGTGGTTGCGCCAACAATGTGTAAGTGTTCTTTCTTCCTCTGCATCCATGTCAGCATCTGTTGCACTATTGACTTTCTAATTATGGCTATTCTGATGGAGGTAAGGTGATATCTCATTGTAGTTTTAACTTGCATTTCCCTGAAGATGTGTGGGGCTGAGCATTTTCCCAGGTCTATTGGCAATTCGTCTTCTTTCAAAAAACTGCTGTTCATGTCATTTACCCACTTTCTGACTGGTCAGGGGCTTTATTGTTTGTTTTTGTTTGTTTGTTTCTTTCTTTTGTTTTTGCTGATTTGAGTTCTTTGTAAATACTAGTTATCAGTCTTCAGTCAGATGACTAGTTTACAAATATTTTCTGCCATTCATTATGCAAAAGATTTTAAATGCAAAAGTCCCATTTACCTAGTTTTATAGTTTTTTATTTTTTTTTTTTTTGAGACAGAGCCTCAAGCTATCCCCCTGGGTAGAGTGCCATGGCATCACAGCTCACAGCAACCTCCAACTCTTGGGCTCAAGCGAGTCTCCTGCCTCAGCCTCCCAAGTAGCTAGGACTACAGGCGCCTGCCACAACGCCTGGCCATTTTTTGGTTGCAGCCATCATTGTTGTTTGGCAGGCCCAGGCTGGGGATTTGAACCTGCCACCTTAGGTGTATGTGGCTGGCGCCTTAGCCGCTTGAGCCACAGGTGCCGAGCCAGTTTTATAGTTGTTATATTTGCCTTTGGAGTCTTAGTCATAAATTCTTTGCCTAGGCCAATGTCTTGAGTTTTTCATACACTTTCTTCTAGAATTTCTATGGTTTCATGTCCTTCTCATGGATAAGTGGAATCAACATCATTCAAATGTCCATACTGACTGAAGTGATTACAGATTCAATGCAATCTCTGTCAAAATACCAGTGTTATATTTCACAGATCTAGGAAGAACAATCCTAACCTTTGTTTGCAACCAAAAAAGAGCCCAAATAGCCAAACCAATCTTAAATAAAAAGCAAATTTGGAGGCATCACATTACCTGACTTCAAATTATACTGCAAGGCAATAGTAATCAAAACAGCATGGTACTGTTATAAAAGTAGAGACAGACCAATGAAACACACAGGAGAACCCAGAAATAAAACCATCTACCTATAATCAACTGATTATCAGCAAAGCAGACAACAACATACACTGGGGAAAGAAAGTCCTCTTCAATAAATGGTGCTGAGAAACTGAATAATCACATGCAGATGAATGAAGCAGGATCATGCCACATACAAAAATTTAGGACAGATCAAAGCATTTCATGAATTACAAGTCTGACAGCCTGTTTATCCAAGCATCTCACATCTAATCCCATTGTCAAGGTTACTTGAGTCATCCAAAAACAGTTAATTCTCCATCCAGTCATGTCCACTAAACTAGGTTCCTCAACTTAATTTTTTCCTGTACCTTACTTATCTGCTTATTAACAAATCAACATACACAATCTATACTATGTGGAATTAAAGAGTCTATTAAAGACAAATGTAATTTCTTTCTTTAAATTTCAGATTAATACGAGGGAACATATGATTTGGTTACATCATTTGCATTTATAAGGAAAGAGTTGTAGTTGTGTCATTCACCCAGGAAGTGTGCCACGCATCCGTTCATTGTACCTATTGGCTGGGTATTTGCTGAACCAAATGTAATTTCTTTATCAAGAAAGGTTAAACTAGTTCATCTGCTTTATTTCCATCAGTATCAAGCATGTATGACAAGCCAAAGTCAATCATTGCTTCTCAGGGGGTTGATGAAATATATTTCCTCCCACCACAGATTGTTTGTTTTTCAGTTCATTAGGAAGCTCTCAGGAACACTGCATATACACTTGTGTACTTTATTTGACACAGGGAATTAACATTTCTTCAAGGTTGAGTAAAACAGCTTTCTATAGTCCTCTCCCCACACTCCATATGCTCATGTAGCCTACTAGGAATGCATTTCAATCCAAGGCATTTTGCTGAAAATATTCAACAAGGAAACTGCTTAAGAAGATGAATATAAGATTCATAGTACCAGCAAGAACATAAGACCCCCCCCCAAGAAAATCCACAGCTAAAGCTACTATGTGATAAAGCATATTAACTTACCATTTTTATTAAAAAACAGACTACAAGGAAAGAAAGTATCATAGAAACAGATTTAATAAATAGGGACAATACTAGCACTAAAAATGGCCAGAATCAAAAGTCTAATACAAATGTTCAATTTCTTATGTACCAGATTTCTCATCTATAAACAGGGAAGAAAATACTTAATATTCACATGACTTCACTTAAAATTAGCCATTGTAAATTCTAGAAATAAATATCATTCCAATTCTTGTTACAAAAATATACTAATTATTTGACAGGATATAATATGATATAAGTTTCTTCCCATAAATAAGACCAGAGACTAGTGGTGAAACTTTTACTTATCTTTGTAAACTTTAAGTTTAGTTGGTTTTGTTTTGCTTTACCATTGAAATGGACAAGGTTGAGCTTATTTTAGTAAGCTGGTGCTTACAGTACATGATACCACTTTGTTCTAGAAAAGTAATTATTGTTTTATTATAAAGCTCTTACTGAATAATGCAAAAATAATAGTCAATCTGATTGGCATAATCAAGAATTCAAGGCAGACATATCAAGCCAATAGTGTAAGATTAAGCATAGTATTTAATTAATCAGCTCTTTAATATAATTAGTTAATGCACTTAGAAGCAAAGGGTTCTAACCACAAATAGAATAGTGCCACATTCTCTCTTAAGAAGAAAGTGGAAATTATATAAAAATCATCAAATCAGAACGATAATATAGCTATAAGAGGCATATACACAGGCAGATAACAAAAGAATCAGAACTGGAAAATAACAAATGTACAGGACTGTAACATGAAAAATAAAATAAGGACAACATTGGATGTAATACCATAGAATTATATTCCTCAGTAAATTCCAATAATTATGTTATGATGTTTCCTTCAACCACCAGCACCGTTATGTGTAGGATATGATGTTAGTTGCTAAAAAAAAAAAAAGATGAATGGCCTCTACATTCCTATGTTTACCATATAATCAGGATGAGAAATGAGCAATCAAATACAAGGCAACACCTTAGGAAGTGTGATGGTGGTCATTCAGATTTATAGTAGCCTCCAGGAAAAGAGGAGAGAAGAGATTTTTACCTATTTAAATCTTTTATGTTTTTAAAAAAATGACTTCGATTAAACTAACACAAGAGTAAGAAGAGAGTATTCCCGGCAGCAAGTACATTATGGGTGGCACAGAAAAGAGAATGAAAACTGAATCTGTGTGATCAGTACTTAAGGCAGAAGGAGAAAAAGAAAATAGAGAGAGAGGGGTCTGCAAGGACCAGACATAGTGTAACCTGTCAGATGGTGTCGAGAGTTTATCCTGAAAGTCGCCAAAGGATGTCTAATAAGTTTTGCTATTCAGTAAGATGTCCCTGGATGTCTTATGGAAACTGGAACTGACAAGATAAAACTAAAGACAGGGTAAGTTACCAAATACAGACTCATCATGACAGAATTAAATGATTTCAGAAAGAAATGTGACCGATTCAAAATTGTTAAGTTTTTAAAATGTCAGCACTTAAATCAACCATGTAGAGCCCTTGGCTACTTAGAATTCATAAAACTCAAGTTTAAAAATTTTTTTTCTTTTAGGATAGTTTTAGAGTTACAGAAAATTTGCAAATATAGCTCAGAGTCCTCGTATACCTTTCACCTAGCCTTCCCTTGTAAGTGTCTCTAATGAGAAGAAATCAAATGCAGCTTCCTCCGCAGCTCTTGGGTGGCTCTTTTTAAGATGCTAGTGTTTTCACAACCGCAGAAATTAAAGTGCCCAGAGGAAATTCAGGTCAGCAAAAGAACAAAAGGAGAATGAAAGTCTCTAATGAAGGAGATAACTTTGTTTTTAAAGGAATTTTCCATGTGGCACCACTGGTCTAGATATTACTATAATTTAGGTGGATCAACTCATTCTACTTACATACAATCTGTATTTTTTATTTTATACTCTATTAATACATATCATAGTTTTCTTATCTTTATGCATGAATGTGGGAATGCATGAGGTGACTCCAATTTCCCATTTCAAATCTCTAAATGTAGTCTCAGAACCCTACAGAGAAAAACCCTAAAGCTACATTAGTTATATAAGCCAGAGAGGTCAAATACTGATGCTTCTGGGTCCACAGATGTCATGAGGAAGCATTTGTAAGAGTTCGGTTATATCAGATCTTACAAGACAGGCGTTTCTCATATCCATTCAGTTTATATTCTGAATGGTTAATAAAAAACTGAACAATTATGAAAATTAACATAACTGCTTTGGAATTGCTCTAATCAGTAAAGAAACACTTAAGCATTATGAAAGTTCCTGTCACAGTTCTGATTTATAATTTTTCTGTGTTAATTAAAAGTTGGTTTTAATCCAAGTATCAAAGAAAATGAAGAGAAACAAACACTTTAGAAAATTAATAAGGTCATTTAAGAAATCCTGTGGAACTTTTTGAGATGTTTTTGAAGTTTTTTTTCTAGTTTTTTTTCCTAATAGGAAGTAAATATAACTTGAACAACTTTTCAAATCTAAAATGCATACATCAGAGAAATACTTTTCAATACGTACAGTTCACCTCAATTTCTTTTTGTTTAATTGCCCTACTCAACAATTTGGTCTACATAACAATTTTTATGTTAGAGCATTATATTTTAAGCCATCTGTAAAATTCAGAATTGGAAAAACAGAATAAATTATCTAGGATGATGGTTAATTTTGTTTGTCACCTTGACTAAGCTAAGGGACATCCTGGTAGATGGTAAAATATTATTTCTGGATGTATCTATGACAGTGTTTCTGGAAGAGATAAGAATTTGAATCAGTGGACTGGGTAACAACCTGCATGCTCACCCATGTGGGCAGGCATCACTCAATCCCTTGAGGACCCAGATAAAGCAAAAAGGGGGAGAAGAGCAAAGGAACTCTCTTTCCTCAAGGTGGAATATCTCCTTCTACCCTGGCACACCAGAGCTCCTCATTCTCTAGTCTTCTTTAAATCTCAAGACTTACACCACCTAACCTCCCTCGTTCCACACATCACAGCATTCTCAAAACCTCAGACTTGGACTGAAGAATTGCGTCACCAGCATTCCTGGGCCTTAAGCTTGTACATAGCATTGCCCTGGGGTTTCTTGCAGTCCATAATCCCAAGAGCTAATTCTACAATAAATCTCTTCTTTTATAAAAGCATCCGTATACGCTATTGTTTTTATTTCTCTGGCGAATTTGAAGTCATTCCCCTGGTTTTATGAGTCATGAAAACTGTGCAGAGGGAGGGAAGGAAGAGGAGAGAGGTGAAGGGGGAAAAGAGAGAACAAGATAAGGACTCCCACTATTTTTTAGTCTCAAATTAATATGAGGTACAAGTTTTTAAGTTACCTTGTTCTCACTTCCAAGGTAAAATTCCAGTTGTAGTTGAGCCCTTCACCCAGGGATGGACTGACCACGCTCACGTTGTGCACATTAGGTGAGCCCCTGTCAATTGCTCTCCCTCCTCCTGCCAATCATCCCCCCCCACCTACACTTCCTAGATTGTATTTGTGTTTTATCATTCAGGTGGGAGTGTAACTGTTTATATATTGGTTTCACATTAGTATTGAATACATTGGACTTTTTCTCCCATTCTTGAGATACGTTAAGACAAACGTGTTGCAACTCCATCCAGGTAAACATAAAAGATATAAAGTCTCTATCTTTTCTTACAATTGAACAGTATTCCATGATATACATATGCCACAGTTTGTTAATCCATTCATGGGTTGATGGGCATTTGGGTTGCTTCCATGAATGAATTGAGCTGCAATATTCTGGAGCAAATATCTTTGTGGTAAAATAATTTTTGTTTTTCTAGGTATACATCTAGTAATAGAATTGCAGGATCAAATGGTAGGTCAATTTTTAGTTCTTTTTTTCTTTTTTTAATTTCACATGTTTTTACTTTTATTCTTATTTTAACAGTAAGAAATCCTTAGTATGAAAACCAAAATCTCATAGGGCACTGAGCAATATATATGCCCATTTCAGGGTCATTTTTTTTTTCTTTTTTATTGTTTAGGATTCATTAAGGGTACCAAGAATTAGGTTACACTGTTTGCATTTGTTATGTAAAGTCCCTCTTATAATTGTGTCCTAGCCCCAAGAGATGTGCCATACCATGACCTCCCCTTGCCCTCCGTACTCTCCCCTACCCACTCCCTCCTTTCCCTACCCCCCACCTTATATTAGATCATCTATTGCCTTCATATTAGAATGGAGTATATTTGATGCTTGCTTCTCCATTCTTGTGATGCTTTACTAAGAAGAATGTGCTTCACCTCCATCCAGGTTAACATGAAAGATGTAAACTTTCCATCTTTTTTTTTCTTAAGAAACAGAGTCTCACTTTGTCATCCTTAGTAGAGTGGCATGGCGTCACCGCTCACAGCAAAGTCCAGCTCTTGGGCTTAGGTGATTCTCTTGCCTCAGCCTCCCAAGTAGCTGGGACTACAGGCCCCCGCCAAAATGCCTGGCTGTTTTCTTGTTGCAGTTTGCCCAAAGCTGGGTTTGAACCCACCACCCTCGGTATATGGGGCTGGCGCCCTGCTCACTCAGCAACAGGCACTGCCCAACTCTCCATCTTTTTAAATTGTTGAATAGTATTCCATGGTATACATATACCACTGCTTGTTAATCCATTCCTGGGTAGATGGGCATTTAGGTTGCTTTCACATTTTAGCAATTGTAAATTGAGCTGCTATAAACAGTCTAGTGCAAATGTCCTTGTGACAAAATTATTTTTTATCATAAAAAGCATACAGTGGGCAGGAGGAGGGAGAGCAATTGGCAGGGTCTCACCTAAGTCTCACCTAGCTAAATGCCTAGTAATGGGATTATAGGATCAAATGGGAGGTCTAATTTGAGTCCTTTGAGGATTTTCCACACTTTCTTCCGAAAAGGTTGTATTAGTTTGCAGTCCCATCAGCAAAATAAAAGTGTTCCCTTCTCTCCACATCAGCACCTGCAGCTTTGAGACTTTGTGATGTGGGCTATTCTCACTGGGGTTAGGTGATATCTCAAAGTGGTTTTGATTTGCATTTCTCTGATGATCAGGGAAGATAAGCATTCTTTCAGATATTTGTTAGCCATTCATCTGTCTTCATCACAGAAGGTTCTGTTAGCATCTCTTGCCCAGTGGTAGATGGGATGGTTTACTCTTTTAGTGTTGCTGTTGATTAATTTGAGTTCTCTGTAGATTCTAGTTATCAATGCTTCATCAGATTCATCAGCAGAGTGAGAGTTTGAACTCATCTGCACCCACTTAGATGCCGTTTATATCCTTCTCTTGCCTGATTGTGATGGGTAGGACTTCCAACACTGTGTGGAATATCAACGATGACAGTGGGCATCCTTGTCTAGTTCCAGATATGAATGGAAAAGCTTTCAGTTTTACTCCACTCAATATGATATTGGCTGTGAGTATGCTACTGATGGCCTCTATCAGTTTAAGAAATGTCCCACCTAAGCCTATTTTCTTAAGTGTCCTTATCATTAAGCGATACTGGATATTATCAAAAAACCTTTTTTTGCATCAATTGAGAGAATCATATGGTCTTCATTTTTTATTTAGGTAGTGAATTAAATTTATGGATTTACGTATGTTGAACCAACCTTGAGTCCCTCAGATAAAACTCACTTGATCATGGTATATAATTTTTTTAATGTGTCACTGTATTCTGTTTGCTAAGATTTTGTTGAGTATTTTTGCATCGTATTCATTAACAATATTAGTATATAGTTTTCCTTTTTTCTTGGGTCCTTTCCTGTTTTTAAAATCAGGGTGGGGGCGGTGCCTGTGGCTCAAAAGAGTAGGGTGCAAGCCCCATATACTGGAGGTGGTGGGTTCAAACCCGATCCTGGCCAAAAAAAAAAAAAAAATCAGGGTGATATTTGCTTAGTAGAACATGTTGAGGAGGATACCTTCCATCTCTACATTTTGGAGTAGATTATGCAATACAGGTACTAGTTTTTCTTGAAAGGTTTGGTAGAATTCTAGTGTGAAACCACCTGAACCAAGACTTTTCTCTTTTGGAAAATTAGTATAGTTAATGCTATTTCAATGCTTGATACAGGTCTATTCACAATTTTTAATTCTTTCTTGCTGAGTTTAGGAAGTTGGCATGCTTCCAGGTATTGGTCCATTGCTTCTTATATTTTCTCATATTTCTGAGCATAGAGGTTTTTGTAGTAATTGTTGAAGATCTTTTATATTTCTGTGATATCTGTTATTTCCCCTTTTTCATGTCTGATTGAAGTTATTAGAGATCTTTTCTGCTTCTGGTTAGTCTGGCCATGAGTTTCTCAATTTTATTAATCATTTCAAAGAAACAACTCTTTGTTTTGCTGCTCTTCTGAATGATTCTTTTATTTTCAATTTCATTTAATTCTGCTCTAATTTTGGTTATTTCTTCTCTTCTGCTGGGTTGGGGAGTAGATTATTCTTCCTTTTTCAGTTGCTTGAGATGGCCCATTAGGTTGCTGGTTTTCTCTGTTTCTATTTTCCTGCAGAAGTCATCTAATGCTATAAATTTCTCTTTAAGGACTTCTTTGTAGTATCTCATAGGTTTTGATGGTTTGTGACTTCATTACTGTTCTGTTGAAGAAGTCTAATAATGTCCCTCTTAATCTCATCTTTAACCTAGCTGTCATTCAGCATAAGGTTATGAAGATTTCTGTTACTGTCGAGTTTAACTTGTATTCTGTGATGGTTCGAGAAGATATAAGGATTAATTACTATTCTTTTGAATTTGTTGATGTTAGACTTGTGTCCTAACTTAAAATCAATTTTGGAAAATGATCTGTGAGCTGATGAAAAGAATGTATATTGTGTTTTGTTAGGATGAAATGTACTGTATATGTCTGTTAAGTCCATTTCTTCTAGGGTCATGAGTAAGTAAGTCTATTATTTCTTTGTTTAGTTTGTGCTTGGAGGATCTGTCCATTACTGTTAAAAGGGTGTTAAAATCTGCAACTATTGGGCAGCACCTGTGGCTCAAAGGAGTAGGGCGCCAGTCCCATATGCCGGAGGTGGTGGGTTCAAACCTGGCCCCAGCCAAAAACTGAAAAAGTAAAAAATCTGCAACTACTATAATACAGAAAGATATCATAGTGTTCAGATCACTTAGGGTTTGTTTTATAAATTGAGGCATGTTCAGGTGTAAGTGTTAATTATTGAAACCTCTTCATGTTATGTGTTTCCCTTGACAAGTCCAGATTATTGTTTTTCATCCCTGCATCCTGAGTCTTATTTTATCCCTTGAGGTTAGGTGTGTTTTGTAGAGACAACAGATATCAGGCCTCTTCTCTTTAGAAGAGAATTCAAGACATTCACATTTATTGGGAGAAGTAATTTTTTCTTGGGTCCTTGGGTAATTGGGTCCAAGAAGTAATTTTTTCTTGGGTCAGGTAGGGTGGAATTTTGGTCATCTTGTTTTCCTGAGGTCCAGAATTTATTTGTATCCCTTTCAACAAGGCAGAAGCTAAGGTTTGTTCCTTAAATTCTGGGTCTGTTTACTTTGGTAGTGATAATCATGCTGGTCATTATGAAAAATGGGTCTGAGTATTTCCGATAGAGTTGGTCTACTTATGGCAAATTTCCTCAACATTTGCATATTAGTAACATATTTTATTTCTCCATCATGAAGGAAACACACTTTAGCAGGATCTTTATCCTGGGCTGAAAATTGTTTAAGAAGGTTAAAGGCCAATGACCATTCTCTTCCTGATTGAAAGGATTCAGCCAAAAGATTTGCAGTCATCCTGATATTTTTCTCTTTGTAGGGAAGATTTTTCTTATGCCTGGCTACTTGCAGGGTTTTCTCCTTCATATCAACTTTGGCAAAGATAATTATAATATGTCTAGGAGATGCTTTGTTTGGATTGAGTCATGCTGGGGTTCTGAAACTATCTACTATCTCAATTTCTGTGTACCTTTCAATGCTTGGGAAATTCTCCACCATCATGTTTTGGAGCAAAGCATCAGTGCCTTTAGGACCATCCTTTTCTCCTTCATAAATCCCTATAATTTGGATGTTTTATCTTTTGGAATAATCCTATGATTCTCTCAGGGAATATTCCATTTTTGCTCTCCTTTTTTTTTGGTCTCTTTGAATGATTGGGACAGTTCAAAAGTCTTGTCTTCAATGTCTGAAATTCTTTCTTCTCCATGTTCTACTCTATTACTGAGTGTCTCTACTTTGTTTTGAAGCTCCTCTGTCAGAGCCAGGACATTAGGTCTCTGGCCCCTGCCCATGAAACTGCCAGGACATGGATCGCTGTGCAAGCTCACTCGTGGTATAGGTGCTGGGGAGCCCATTGTATCAGTCAGGTATGGAGGAGCCAGTAGTCTCAATCAGGTCAGAGGTGCCAGAGCTCCTCAAGGTGCAGCAATCAGTCTTAGTAGGAGCCCCAACTAACTTCTCCCATGGTTCTTTGTAGAAGTGATCCTGTGGCTATTTACATCATAGGTGTAGAGATTGTCAAGCAATGATGTATGTGTTATGTGCTCTCATGCTTTAATGAGAGACCAATCCCTTCCCCATTCCCTCATTACCAAGGTGTTTCTTTTCAGATGTCTCCTACACTCCTCAAATGCCTTTTTCAATTTCTTAAGCTCTGCTTTATTTTTCCTAATTATGTCCATATCCTTGGTGACTTTGTCTTTGAATTCATTAATTTTTTGAGACAACTTTTAGACTATTATTGGATTTCTGTTTCCATGTTTTCCTCCATTCCAATCATTTTATTTGCCATATATATTCTGAGTTCTATTTCTGACATTTCAGCAATTTCTCTCTAGATGGTATTTTATGTTGTCTCTCCCCTGTGATCTTGAGGGAGCTGATCTGTTCTCATTTTTCATGTTGCCAAAGTTCTTCTATTGGCTCCTCCCCATGAGTATTTTCAGCTTTTTAAAAACTATATTAATTACACATTTTTAGTTGAAATGATAGGATGTCCCTGAATAGTTATTGAGAGATAATCTATTTGGGGACCCTTAGGAAACACTGCATTGACCTATTAGGCAATCAAAACCAGTGGTTTAAGACTGGATCCGGAGGCCCCAGGAACTGGAGCTAACTACCCCTTCTCTAGTGAACTAGAGCTTCGGATTGTGTCCTTTCCCCTACCACCTCACATAGGTCCCTTTCAGAGCTCTAGCCAGAGTCTCTGAGGGCCAGGTTGGTGACACACACACAGCTTAGTGATGTACAACCTGGCTCTGTCTTGATATCAGCCTGCCCTCTACCCAATTCTAAGGAGCATTTTTCTGGAATCTCTGCTAAACATACACATGTGGCCCCATCCCCTGCCAGATAGCTGGAGGAAGGGAATCTGTGGACAGACCCGCCAAATCTGCCATTCACTGCTACAATCCCCCAACTGCTGCTTAAACAAAGTCAAACAAGTGGTGAACCTGAAGCCCCAAACAGCTGAGGCAGAAGAAAAAGAATCTGTGGATGGCCCTGGCTGAGAGTTCCAGTCAAACTTGCTCAGGCAGTGTGATCAATACCCACAATAATGAGTTTAGAGGGTCACCAGGAAGCCAGAAAACAAAAATCTGCAGCCAGATCTGTCTGAGAGTTTCCAGGAGGCTGGAGAAGGGTTTTTTTAGTGGGAAATGGAATCAGGAAAGTTCACCCCTCTTCTTGTCAATGTCAGAACTGCAGCACCACTATTTCTGCATACATGTCCACCCAATGCCCAGGCAACTGGCCAATCACTCCAGCCTCTGCTGGGGGCAGTCCATCAGGCAAACAGGATGGGGGAAGGGCGAGCTGATTCAGGATTGCAAAGAGAATATTTGTTCACTTCTTTGCTCAGCAGGATGGGACCAGGGCTCAGGAGGACTGGGATTGAGTGGCTCTCTTCCATGGATGGGGGGAGGTCAGAGGTCCTTTGCTCCCTGCATCCTCAAAAAAAGCCTGCTGTGGACCTCCTGGTTGGAGGAAGGGTCTCCCATCCCTTGGCAACAGGCCCCTTAGTCACTCTATACCTGAGCTCTATTATCTTCCTTCATCTTTCTTGGCCTCACAGCTTATCTCAGTGGGGACAATGTGCTCTTCACTTTCTTCTCCTACTCACATTCCCATCTTCAGCTTTTCTGAGTCCAGGCAGTCTGACATCTCTCCCTCTGGACAGGAGACTCTGGTGAAAGCTGCTTTTAGTCAGCCATCTTGACTTCTCCCAACTGTCCACACTTCTATTCAACACAGTACTGGAAATCCTAACCAGAGCAATCAGGCAAAAGAAAGAAATAAAGTCCAAATTGGAAAAGAAAAAGTCAAACTATCTCTGTTGGCTTAATGACATGATTTTATGCCTAAAATCCCTTAAGACTCCTCAACAAGACTCTTAGATTTGACAAACAAATTCAGCAGTCTCAGGTTACAAAATCAATGCATACAAGTCAGTAGCATTTCTATATTCTAATAACAACCAAGCCGAGAATCAAATCAAGACTTCAATCCCATTTATAAAAGCTGTAAAATAAAATAAAGTACCTAGGAATATACTTAATGAAGGAGGTGAGATGAAAGATCTCTACAAAAAGAATTTAAAATTACTGAAGAAAAAGTTATAGGTGATATAAACAAATAGGAAAACATTCTATGCTCATCATGGATTGGAAGAATCAATATTGTAAAAATAACAAAAAATACAGACTCAATGCAATTCCTATCAAAATAGCAACAGAATTTTTTCGAGTATTAGGGGAAAAACCCTAAATTTCAAGTGGAATCAAAAAGAACCCCCCCATAAAAAGTAGTCCTAAGCAAAAGAACAAACCTGGAGGCATCACATTGTCTGACTTCAAATTATACTCCAAGGCTATAGTGACCAAAAGAGCCTGGTACTGGTATAAAAGTGGACACACAGATCAATGGAACAGAATAGAAAACCCAGAATTAAAGCCAAATACCTACAACCAACTGATCTTCAACAAAGCAAACAAAAACATAACTACTGGGGAGAGGATACTCTATTCAGTAAATGGTGCTAGGAAAATTGGATACCCCATGCAGAAGAATGAAATTGGACCTCGATCTTTCACCATATACAAAAGTTAACTCAAGATAGATTGAAGATTTAGTCTTCTGGACAGAGGCCAAGGCAAAAACTTTAAGGCTCAGTCCCTGAAAGCAAATATGGCAACAGAGATAGGCAAATGAGACTCAAACTAAAAAGCTTCAGTTGGGCAAAAGAAAAAAATCAACTGAGTAAATAGACAACCTATGAAATGGGAGAAAATATTCACAAACCGTGCATCTGACAAAGGGCTACTATCCAGAATCTATAAGGAACCCAAACAAATAATCAAGGAAAAAAACAAACAAACCACACCATTAAAACGTGGGTCAAAGACATGAGCAGGAGGCTTTCAAAAGTAGAGAGACAAATGGCCAACAAACGTGAAAAAAAAATTCTCAACATCACTCACCATCAGGGAAATGCAAACTGAAACCACAGTGAGATACCACCTTACTCCAATCAGAATGGCCATTCACAAAAAGTCAAAAAATAATACACACTAGCATGAATGCCATGAAAAGGGAATCCTTATATTCATTTGATGGGAATACAAATTAGTACAGCCTCTAGGGAAAATATGGGTATATCTCAAATAACTAAAAATAGATCTTCAAGTCTATCCAGGAATCCCACTATAGGGAATCTAACCAAAGGAAAATAAATTTTATTAAAAAAAAAAAAAAAAACCTGTGCCTGTACATTTATCACAGCACAATTCACAATTACAAAAATAAGAAGCCAACCTAAGTACTCAAAAATGGACAAAAGGTTAAAAAATAAATGTAGTGCGTACTACTCAGCCATAAAGAAGAAATAATGTTGCAGCAAACTGGATGGACCTGAAGGCCATCATCCTCAGTTTGTCAGGAACAGAAGCCAAATACCTCATTTTCTCACTCAGCAGCAGAAGTAAAGCTACTGGTATTCATGGTCATACAGAGTGACATAATAAACAGAGACTCACAAGCAGAAGGGTGGAAGAGAGGGATGAAAAATTACAGTAGACACTATATGGGTGATGGATACGCTAACATCTCAGATTTCACTGCTATAAAATCCATCCATGGAAGAAAAAGACACATGTGTACTCCCTGAATCTATTGAAATTTTTAAAAAGAAAGAAAGAGAACAAGAGATTGAGATGGGAGAGGTGGAACCTATAGATTAAAAGATAGCTAAGAGATACACTTAATCACAATGTATGGACATTATTTGAATTCTAGTCCATACAATTGAAGTACTATATAAGACAATTAAATGCCATTAAGGAATTATTAAAGTTTAATATTAGAGCATTATATTAAAATGTAATAATGGCACCAGGGATATTTTGTCTCTATCATTTAGAGCTATACACTGAAATGTTTACAAGTAAAATGATATGATTTCTAGGATTTACACAAAAATAAGTTAGGGATAGCAGAGATTAGGGGTACCTAATAAAACCATATTAACTATGAATTAAAAAATGTTTGAAGCTGCTGATAGAAACAGGATTTGCTATCTCAGCTACATTTTTAAATTTTTGAAATTTTTCTAAAATAAGAATACTTCAAAAGTGCATAGAGTACGAGTTCTATGAATAACCAGATACAGTGTTAAAAACCACTTAACCCTTATTGCGTTTTGTTTTCTCACTGGTAAAATAATAGAATCCAGTTTAATTTGCATTTATTCAAAAATATTTATTATAATATTCATTCCAACTCCAAATAATATAACTTTTAATTTCTCCAAGTCCATCACGTTTGATACTAAAAAGTAAACCCATCATCCTATAATGCTAGAAATGTTTTAAGAATCAATCCATTCACTGATTTGTTTAGTTGTTTATTCATTAAATGCCAATCAACATGCTAAAAATAAAGATGAAAGATGAAAATAATGACACTTAATTTTGCCTGTTGTTTAGTTCTATATAAAATTAATATAATTAATGTCGTGAATAAAACTCATAAACTAATAAAGTAAGTTAAATTGGCCTTGTTCTTCTCAGGCATAAAAACAAGACCTTAGATACCTCCTCTTTTTCCCCCTCCCCCCAAAAAGCATCATTCACAAAAAGTATCTCTTCCCCACTAAAAAGAAGTAAATTCTCATTCATGTTGGCCAAGGAAGAATGGGCTCCCTTTCTTGGGACCAGAAAAATATCCCTTATCCTCAGGGCAAGATTCAAGGAAATAGGCGAACAGGAGTGCCCAACCTGCAACAGTCCTGAGCCTGCATCTCTACTGACTGAACAAACGACTCACTCATTTATTCACATTAGGCCACAAGCAAGCAGGATTATGATGCCCATTTAATTAAGATACACACAGTAGGCTCGGCACCTGTAGCACAGAGGTGACGGTGCCAGCTGGTAGTTTCGAGCCCAGCTCAGGCCAGGTAAACAACAATGACAAATGCAACAACAAAAAAAATGGGGTATTGTGGCAGGTGCCTATAGTCCCAGCTACTTGGGAGGCTGAGGCAAGAGAATCACTTGAGCCCAGGAGTCTAATGTTGCTGTGAGCTGCAACACCACAGCACTCTACTGAGGGCGCCATAGTGAGACTCTGTCTCAAAAAAAAAAAAAAAATACGTACAGCATCATCTTGCACTGAATGGATGTAGATAAAACGTTGTCTTTCCTTCCTTTCCTCCTTCCTTCTTTTCCTCCCACACTAAACCGATTCAAACCCAATATAAGAACTTTAAAATGTCTGGATAACATAGTTTTTCTCAAATCACTGCTTATACACAATAATAGTTGCTGATTTCTTAGGCCTTGTTGAAATGCAAAACATTCACTTACAAAACCAAGAGACATTACATCATCTTCCATAAAGCCGGCTTTCTCTTTTCTATTTTAAGAAATGCTTCTCTACAATGTCATGCCTTGTGGGTGGAGATAGACAGATATAAGTAGATGCCTTATTGAAAACAGTGTGTGACAAACAGATTTCAAGAACTTGAGAGAGATATTAAGATGCGGATATCACAGACATGAATTTACAGGTGCATCAGAAGTTGAATCTTTAGTGACTATACTCATAAGCTTTTGAGCATTATTATTTTTTCCTCCTGGTGCACTGAAGGCTTCTGAATTTATGGATATTTTAGTTTGTATTGTTCTCTGCACTCTAATACAGGTAGAAATTGTGATTTTTTTTTAAAGCTTCTTTTGCCAAAGTAATAATAATTAATTCCCATTTCATCTCTATGCATAAGGCAGAGAAATACAAAGAAGTGAGCATATTGTGCCTATTAATTTTAGTTTAAAATATTTTGGATGCTTGTCACTGACCTTATTCTGTTCACATTAGCTTTCCTTGACCCCTAGACTCCACCAAATTTTTCTATTATTCTTTTTGATTAATCTTGGCCCTGCATCCGTTCCCACTCATACCTTTTGCCTGGGCTCCTGATAATTTAACATCTTGCTGTTTCATTAGTAATGCACATTTCATACTTTCTGAGCTGGATCATTTATTGATATGAAGAGCCGGAGTAAGAATGGAATTCTTAAGGCACTTTAGGATACATAGTCAGAAAGTTTCCTAAATTCACAATCTCAGAACCCTCACGGATGTCCGGTTTCTTTCTCTTCACTAGTGGTTCTCCTTTAGTGTTTAATCAGAGAAGGATGGGCCACACCCGACACAGTACATCTGGGGAAAACCTAAGGATCTGAGTTTTTAACAAGCTCCCAGTTGGAATTTACGCTACTGGTCAGGACCATACTTCCAACTGCTCTAGCTGGATCTCCGTGATTATTGTGAGTCTCTCTGTTGTTTTCATCTCACTTAATACATAATTCTAATTTTTTCCCATATCTGGAAGAAGTCAACAGATTCTAGCCCCCTCAAAAAAGTAACTACATCCCATCAAAAACAGTAAACAATGATGTCCTATATAATTTTATTTAATTTCAAATAGCATGTATAGTTCAAGTTATTGACAGAGTCCATACTGGCAATGCAAAAAAAAAAAAATGCTTTATTTATAGTTCCTGTTTCTAATTTTTCTATTAATATCTTCTGCTTTATAGGAAAGCAAGCTAGAATTCAGAGAGATTAACAGAGTTGGCCAAGGCAAATCATCTAGTAAACAGAACTAGGATTTAATTTTAGGATTTGCTTAACTGGCTCTTCCCACTGCAAGTATGCTCCTCAGGCCAGCGACACTGGCCCCCTACTTGGAAATTTGTTGAAAACACAGACTCAGGTCCCACCTCAAATCTATTAAATCAGAATTAGTGTCCTACCAAGATCCCCAGCTGATTCCTAAGCATATTGTAATTTGGAAAACACTATCCTACGCTACTCTGATTCCCTAAAACCAAATAAGTGAACTTCTTTCCTTACCAATGTGACCAATATGAGTGCTAATTTTCACTTTTTAGTACAATTCTGAATCGTTCTTAGGGTAGGTCAATTTCAGCAATTACAACCTATGTAGTTTAATTTCTTCCGATCCAAAACAATGGGTAGCCCTTACACCATGTTAACATCTAGCAATTTAGAGATTGAAGACAGATCCTCATGTCTTCAAAAAAAGTAAAAGACAAAGGTTGCCATTTTAACAGTAGGTTATACAGTTTGAGATTTTGCTTGTTTACTAAAGATATTTCATTCTCCAAAACACCTCACAAAAGTTCCCACATAAATTCACAGCCCAATAACATCTGTTTATTTGTATTAAAGGGAACAAGACCTACTATTGTTTATTTTTGAGCATTTTTACAAATCAATTATGACTGGATATTTTCAAATAAACTTCACCAAAGATCAACTCTGCGAAATTTTTATTTTAACAAATGCTATTTTTCAAGCTAAAATAAAAACTTGGGCTAAGCAAAACCATATCAACACTATGCCAGAATACTTCAAACAGGCATGGAGATCTACAAAGTAAATTAAATTTTCTGTTACTATCTCAGACTCATGACCCTCTCCCTCAACCCTTCATCTGAAACTGCCACAAATGTTCTGTAACTGGGTCAGGGCACACTTGCTTTGGGGAACAAAGACATATTAGCGAATATTCAATATGTCTCAGACATAAGGATCCAGTGAAGCAAATGTAATATCCTGTCATAAAATTCAACATAATTCCGTGTCCAGCTTTCATCCCCAATTGTCAACATGTGACTATCCTCCCTGACCTTCATCAGGAATGCTTTGACTGAATCTATGCAACTTATTCTTATACAGTATTTGTTTTGATGTTATATACAGGAGTCCCCACTTGTCTACAGTTTTGCTTTTTATGGTTTCACTGACTTGAATTCAATCTCGGTCTAAAAACATTCAATAGAAAGTTCCAGAAATAAATAATCTGTAAGCCTTAAATTATGCACAGCTATGTATGGCATGATGAAATCTCGTGTCATCCCTCTCCATCCCACCCAGGATATGAACCCTCCCTTTGCCAAGCATATCCATTGTGCAGATGTGACCTTCCTGTTGGATACTTAGTTATCAAATCAACTGTCCTGGTGTCACAGTGCCTGTGTTCAAATAACCCTTATTTTACTTAATAATGACCCCAAATTGCAAGAGTAGTGATAGTGGCATTTGAGATATGCCAAGGAGAAGCTGTAAAGTGCTTCTTTTAAGTAAAAGTTCTCAACTTATTAAGGAAAGAAAAAGAAATCATATGCTGAGGTTGCTAAGATTTACAGTAAGAAAAAATTTATCTATGAAACTGTAAAGAAGGGAAAAAAAACTCATGCTAGTTTTGTTGTTGCACTTCAAACTGCAAAAGTCCCTGTCGCAGAGCATAAGTGCTTAGTGAAGAGGAAGAAGCCATTCCATCTGGGAGTGGAAGACATGAACAGAAAGCACATTCCGGTGGACGGTAGTGTGTTTCTTGTGTTTCTCTAGAAAGCACTGAGCCTACGTGAAGCCTTCAGCAAGGGCCTCCATGGTTACACAGATTCAGGAATAGATCTGGACTAACACATACAAAAATTACTGGAAAGAGTGTTTGGCAATGAAGAAGCTGTTGCCACATTTCTGACGGAGTCAAAGAGGTTGGTTAGGGAGAAAACATACTAGTCAAAATAAATGTTCAATTGCAATGAAGACAGGCTCTTCTGGAAGAAAATGTGCAGTAGAACTGATGTCAATAAAAGTGCAATGGAAGCACCAGGGCGTAACACACAGAAGAACAGATTAACTTTGGTCCTGTGTGGCAATGCTGCGGGAATATGACAAAGGCAGGCATCGTGCACAAAGAGGATAAACCACGTGTGCTTAAAAAAGAAAGGAATTCTGTGCCCATGTTTGAGCAACATAATCAGAAAGTGTGAGCCATCTTGTTTACAGAATGGTTCCACCAACGCTTCATCTCAGAAGCAAGTGAAGAAACACTTGGAAGAGAATGGTTGGAATTTAAAGGATGCACCTGGCCATCCTTTATCTGTTTGCTATGAAAATAAAAATGCCAAAGTTATACATTTACCTCCAAATACAATTTCATTGCTGTAGCCCCCTGACCAGGGCATTGTCTGGTTTCTGTCAAGGCCACGTACACCTGCCTGGCATGTGGTGGCATTCCCTCAGACCCTAATCTGTACATAATGTGGTGCTGGAAATCTTTCACTGCTGCTGACACAGTAGCATTCATCACAGCTGCAATGGGTGAATTAAAATCAGAAACTGGAAATGCTTGCTGCAAGAACTTATAGAGTATTATGAATGATTTTAAAGGCTTCCTGGGGATTGACAAAAAAGTCAGGAAAATGATTCAAGTAGCAAGTAAGCAATACATCGGTAGAGAAAAATTTGTCAACAGGCTTGGTGAGGAGGTGGAAGAAGGTATTGAAAGCCATCAAGAAACATTAACAAATGAAGAACTAGAAGAACGTATCGAGTCCTCCACAAAGGAACAGAAGTAAGACTAGAAATATGCACATGATGGAAATTTGCCGAAGTGTTTTAAACTGTGAAGACCCTGAGGGACTAAATTATGGAATAAAATCCCCCAATGGAATGTAGCATTAAAATTGTCCATCTGATTACCGAAATATTACAACCTTTGCAGCAATACTTTGATGAGTTAAAACAAAAAGAGACAACAACTTCTGATTACAATGTTCTTTGAAAAGTTTTTGGCCAAAAAAAAACCAAACAAATGTCAAATTGTAGTAGACCATGTAGCAGGTGGAAAGGAGAAGCTAAGCTTGGAACATTCAGTAATCATAAGAAACACCTTGGTGATAAGGGCATGGGGAGGGATTTGGATCTCCTAACATGAGAGCTCGCTAGACAAGAGCATCAGTGATTAGCAGTCTCTAAGCCTGTGATGCAAGAGCCATGGGATTACATCACTATAAGAAGCTGCAGGAGAAGGCAGTCGAGAGTATAGGTACATTCTTTCACCGACCTGCTCACTCTGACTCTGTTGCTTCTCCTGCCCACAGAACATCTGCATGGCGTCTCTCTGCAAAAGACTGCTAAGATTCATTCTCTTACTAAGACTGCTTTTCTCCCTCAAGTACTGTCTTTCTCTCCCTCTCACTTCTGCTAAAGCAAATAGCCCTTAGGCACCTAAGGGTAATTGTTCCTGAGCTAGATGGCACAGTGGTCTGCATCCAGAATATAGCTAAATAGGCTGGGGCTGGAGACGTGGTCAGTCTCGAGCCTCGACAAGTAGCACCTGAGATGGGACCCCAACAAGAGGTGACCCAGTAGGGACCTGACAAGTGGCGACCACAAAGAGACTGTGGAAGCCACTGACATCAAATATTATGGATATATCCAACCAATATTATGGATATGATGTTGATATCCAACCACTAACATGGTCATGGCTCAATGATCTGCAATCACCGGAAGCCATGTTCTTCCTTCTGACACAGTAAGAAGGTGAATGGTAGCCTAACACTGGGTCATAATGCCTGCGTCATTCACCTCACTTCCTCTCACCACCTGGGCGTTATATCACCTCCCGTCATCACAAACAGCAGTGTGAGTAAAGATACTTTGAGAGACCACATTTATAGAACTTTTATTGAAGAGCATTGCTATAATTGTTATATTTTATTATTAGTTATTATTGTTAATGTTTTACTGTACCTAATGTATAAATTAAAGTTTATCATAGATATATATGTATAAGAAAAAAACACATCTGAGGTTTCAGGTATGCATTCAAGGTCTTGGAACATATTCCCCACAAGTATAAAAGGAAACTACTATATTTATTTATGTTATCTAACAAATTGGTCTTTCCACGAGATCAGGATAATTTCCATGTATTAATGTCTGAAATTCACTTCCCAGTTCTAATATCTTTGCTATTCCTTGAGATTATAGCTTTATTGTCCTTGATTGCCAAACTAGTACAGAGTACTTGTCAAATTTACCACATCACATGAGGTCATAACAAGGTAAGCACTTGAAACTCAGCAGGGAAGTGTTCCAATGCCTATTCACAACTCTGAACTTACTCAAGGTCAACAGGAAAAGTAAAGTGCAGAAATTGGCAAGCCTGGTTTCATCACTCATGGCCCTGCTGCCGAATCATTAGCTGCTTGCAGCTGGCACGTTCAGCAGCTCGTGTCGGATGCCCCATAAACTGCAGTCTTTAGACACATACACATAACCCTAGCATTCAGCAATTCTAAGAGTCACTAGAAGGAAAAATGCAAAAAAAAAAAAAAAGATCATAGTACAATATAAGCCTTCAGTCTAAGGAAGCAAGACCAATTTCATAACCCAAAGAAACAAAAACAAGAAGTTAGCAGGTTATAGACTTAGGTACTGATTGATAGAGACGGGTATCGATAGTGACAGACTATATACAGACACGGGGTGTCCATAACGTCCATCAAATAGACAACTATTTTAAAAATTGCACATGAACTTTATGGACACTCTATATATAGAATATGCCACACTGAATTAAATTTAGCAATAGAGCTTGTCTGTAACCATTTCCATGAAATTTTTCTCTGTAAGACCTGTCTTTCGGTCAAAAATAAATCCGTGCATTCCTTATCAGAAATATGGAGAGAAGGGAATCAACAACAAATAAGACGGAAGACAATCTGTGAACATTACCATGTAGAGAAGAACAACTGTCTTAGTCCATTTTCTGCTTTTATAGCAGAATACAACAGAACGGGTAATTTATCAGCTTACAGTTCTGGAAGCTGGGAAGTCCAACATTACGGCATCGGCAGGTGTGGCAATTCTGACTCCGAGATGGTACCCTGGAAGGGGGTGTCCTCTGAAGGGGAAGCAGCCTTCAAGTTCACATGGCAGAAAGTGCAAAGAGAGAGAACCAGCTCCACAAAGGCTTTTCTCTACTCTTTTTAAATCCATTCATGAGGGCAGAATCTTCCTGGGCTAATCACAGCTTAAAGGTCCTGCCCAGTGATACCTTTACATTAGCAATTACATTTCTTTTTTTTCTTTTTTTTTTTTTTTTTTTTGACG